>NC_086318.1:6878719-7098223 GCF_036172605.1 Pelobates fuscus | reverse complement strand
GGGGTGTAAGTGTGTGGAAGGTATGAGTGTGGATGCTGCTCCCCACGGCTGGGACTTCTGACAGGTAATCAAACTCCCTCATCAGGGCTCCGTTTCTACTCACAAACGTGGACAATACCGATCTGAGGGATTAACCTCACAACATACCACCTACAATAACTACAACAATTTCCGCTCAAACAGTGGTTATTCCCAAATTTGAAGGCACGTTCAGAGTTTAGTAAACACCCCACATTTACACTGAGTTAATGAGTCTACAGGTGAGGACGAGAAGCTCACAGGCTCACGCACAGGGTCATTGAACTGTGTGACCTGTAGGCAGCATGAAGCAGTATCAGGGAATTCCATGGGATGCAAGGGATACGAGGCAGTAACTCACCGTGAGAATGCAGGCTCAGTGTTGGCTCACTTCTTGGTGCCTGCAGCTTGTCATTCAGGTATCCGGCAAGATCCTTCAACCAAATAGATGGGGTCTCAGGAAACAAATTCTGGCTGTTTTCTAACTCTCGCTGTAGTGCGGACACATCAAGCTGTAAAAGAAAAACTCTGATTATAACTCATTTACTATATTTCTTCCCTGTGGCCAAAACTTGTCTCTTTCACCCTCACCAACACTGAGCTACAGGTACACAGAGCCTTCCATACGCACAGCTTCTCTCCCAGACTGACCTACACAGAGCCTTCCATACTCACAGCTTCTCTCCCCCAGACTGACCTACACAGAGCCTTCCATACTCACAGCTTCTCTCCCCCAGACTGACCTACACAGAGCCTTCCATACGCACAGATTCTCTCCCAGACTGACCTACACAGAGCCTTCCATACTCACAGCTTCTCTCCCCCAGACTGACCTACACAGAGCCTTCCATACTCACAGCTTCTCTCCCCCAGACTGACCTACACAGAGCCTTCCATACTCACAGCTTCTCTCCCCCAGACTGACCTACACAGAGCCTTCCATACTCACAGCTTCTCCCCCAGACTGACCTACACAGAGCCTTCCATACTCACAGCGTCTCCCCCAGACTGACCTACACAGAGCCTTCCATACTCACAGCGTCTCCCCCAGACTGACCTACACCGAGCCTTCCATACTCACAGCGTCTCCCCCAGACTGACCTACACAGAGCCTTCCATACTCACAGCTTCTCTCCCAGACTGACCTACACAGAGCCTTCCATACTCACAGATTCTCTCTCCCAGACTGATCTACACAGAGCCTTCCATACTCACAGCTTCTCTCCCAGACTGACCTACACAGAGCCTTCCATACTCACAGATTCTCTCTCCCAGACTGACCTACACAGAGCCTTCCATACTCACAGCTTCTCTCCCAGACTGACCTACACAGAGCCTTCCATACTCACAGATTCTCTCCCAGACTGACCTACACAGAGCCTTCCATACTCACAGATTCTCTCTCCCAGACTGACCTACACAGAGCCTTCCATACTCACAGATTCTCTCTCCCAGACTGACCTACACAGAGCCTTCCATACTCACAGATTCTCTCCCCCCCCAGACTGACCTACACAGAGCCTTCCATACTCACAGCTTCTCTCCCCCCCCAGACTGACCTACACAGAGCCTTCCATACTCACAGCTTCTCTCCCAGACTGACCTACACAGAGCCTTCCATACTCACAGATTCTCTCCCAGACTGACCTACACAGAGCCTTCCATACTCACAGATTCTCTCCCAGACTGACCTACACAGAGCCTTCCATACTCACAGCTTCTCTCCCAGACTGACCTACACAGAGCCTTCCATACTCACAGCTTCTCTCCCAGACTGACCTACACAGAGCCTTCCATACTCACAGATTCTCTCTCCCAGACTGACCTACACAGAGCCTTCCATACTCACAGATTCTCTCCCAGACTGACCTACACAGAGCCTTCCATACTCACAGATTCTCTCCCAGACTGACCTACACAGAGCCTTCCATACTCACAGATTCTCTCCCAGACTGACCTACACAGAGCCTTCCATACTCACAGCTTCTCTCCCAGACTGACCTACACAGAGCCTTCCATACTCACAGCTTCTCTCCCAGACTGACCTACACAGAGCCTTCCATACTCACAGATTCTCTCTCCCAGACTGACCTACACAGAGCCTTCGATACTCACAGATTCTCTCCCAGACTGACCTACACAGAGCCTTCCATACTCACAGATTCTCTCCCAGACTGACCTACACAGAGCCTTCCATACTCACAGATTCTCTCCCAGACTGACCTACACAGAGCCTTCCATACGCACAGATTCTCTCCCCCCCCAGACTGACCTACACAGAGCCTTCCATACTCACAGATTCTCTCCCAGACTGACCTACACAGAGCCTTCCATACTCACAGATTCTCTCCCCCCCCCAGACTGACCTACACAGAGCCTTCCATACTCACAGCTTCTCTCCCCCCCCAGACTGACCTACACAGAGCCTTCCATACTCACAGCTTCTCTCCCAGACTGACCTACACAGAGCCTTCCATACGCACAGATTCTCTCCCAGACTGACCTACACAGAGCCTTCCATACTCACAGCTTCTCTCCCAGACGGACCTACACAGAGCCTTCCATACTCACAGATTCTCTCTCCCAGACTGACCTACACAGAGCCTTCCATACTCACAGATTCTCTCCCAGACTGACCTACACAGAGCCTTCCATACGCACAGATTCTCTCCCAGACTGACCTACACAGAGCCTTCCATACTCACAGCTTCTCTCCCCCCCCAGACTGACCTACACAGAGCCTTCCATACTCACAGCTTCTCTCCCAGACTGACCTACACAGAGCCTTCCATACGCACAGATTCTCTCCCAGACTGACCTACACAGAGCCTTCCATACGCACAGCTTCTCTCCCAGACTGACCTACACAGAGCCTTCCATACTCACAGCTTCTCTCCCAGACGGACCTACACAGAGCCTTCCATACTCACAGATTCTCTCTCCCAGACTGACCTACACAGAGCCTTCCATACTCACAGATTCTCTCCCAGACTGACCTACACAGAGCCTTCCATACGCACAGATTCTCTCCCAGACTGACCTACACAGAGCCTTCCATACTCACAGATTCTCTCCCAGACTGACCTACACAGAGCCTTCCATACTCACAGCTTCTCTCCCAGACTGACCTACACAGAGCCTTCCATACTCACAGCTTCTCTCCCAGACTGACCTACACAGAGCCTTCCATACTCACAGCTTCTCTCCCCCAGACTGACCTACACAGAGCCTTCCATACGCACAGATTCTCTCCCAGACTGACCTACACAGAGCCTTCCATACTCACAGATTCTCTCCCAGACTGACCTACACAGAGCCTTCCATACTCAAAGATTCTCTCCCAGACTGACCTACACAGAGCCTTCCATACTCACAGCTTCTCTCCCAGACTGACCTACACAGAGCCTTCCATACTCACAGATTCTCTCCCAGACTGACCTACACAGAGCCTTCCATACTCACAGCTTCTCTCCCAGACTGACCTACACAGAGCCTTCCATACTCACAGCTTCTCTCCCCCCCCCCCGACTGACCTACAGGGCCTTCCATACTCACAGATTCTCTCCCAGACTAACCTACACAGAGCCTTCCATACTCACAGATTCTCTCCCCCCCCAGACTGACCTACACAGAGCCTTCCATACTCACAGATTCTCTCCCCCCCCAGACTGACCTACACAGAGCCTTCCATACGCACAGATTCTCTCCCAGACTGACCTACACAGAGCCTTCCATACTCACAGCGTCTCCCCCAGACTGACCTACACAGAGCCTTCCATACTCACAGATTCTCTCCCAGACTAACCTACACAGAGCCTTCCATACTCACAGCTTCTCTCCCCCAGACTGACCTACACAGAGCCTTCCATACTCACAGCGTCTCCCCCAGACTGACCTACACAGAGCCTTCCATACTCACAGCGTCTCCCCCAGACTGACCTACACAGAGCCTTCCATACTCACAGCTTCTCTCCCCCAGACTGACCTACACAGAGCCTTCCATACTCACAGATTCTCTCCCAGACTGACCTACACAGAGCCTTCCATACTCACAGATTCTCTCCCAGACTGACCTACACAGAGCCTTCCATACTCACAGCTTCTCTCCCAGACTGACCTACACAGAGCCTTCCATACTCACAGATTCTCTCCCAGACTGACCTACACAGAGCCTTCCATACTCACAGCTTCTCTCCCAGACTGACCTACACAGAGCCTTCCATACTCACAGCTTCTCTCCCCCCCCCCCCCCCCCCCGACTGACCTACAGGGCCTTCCATACTCACAGATTCTCTCCCAGACTAACCTACACAGAGCCTTCCATACTCACAGATTCTCTCCCCCCCCAGACTGACCTACACAGAGCCTTCCATACGCACAGATTCTCTCCCAGACTGACCTACACAGAGCCTTCCATACTCACAGCGTCTCCCCCAGACTGACCTACACAGAGCCTTCCATACGCACAGATTCTCTCCCAGACTGACCTACACAGAGCCTTCCATACTCACAGATTCTCTCCCAGACTGACCTACACAGAGCCTTCCATACTCACAGCTTCTCTCCCAGACTGACCTACACAGAGCCTTCCATACTCACAGATTCTCTCCCAGACTGACCTACACAGAGCCTTCCATACTCACAGCTTCTCTCCCAGACTGACCTACACAGAGCCTTCCATACTCACAGCTTCTCTCCCCCCCCCCCCCCCCCCCGACTGACCTACAGGGCCTTCCATACTCACAGATTCTCTCCCAGACTAACCTACACAGAGCCTTCCATACTCACAGATTCTCTCCCCCCCCAGACTGACCTACACAGAGCCTTCCATACTCACAGATTCTCTCCCCCCCCAGACTGACCTACACAGAGCCTTCCATACGCACAGATTCTCTCCCAGACTGACCTACACAGAGCCTTCCATACTCACAGCGTCTCCCCCAGACTGACCTACACAGAGCCTTCCATACTCACAGATTCTCTCCCAGACTAACCTACACAGAGCCTTCCATACTCACAGATTCTCTCCCCCAGACTGACCTACACAGAGCCTTCCATACTCACAGCGTCTCCCCCAGACTGACCTACACAGAGCCTTCCATACTCACAGCGTCTCCCCCAGACTGACCTACACAGAGCCTTCCATACTCACAGCTTCTCTCCCCCAGACTGACCTACACAGAGCCTTCCATACTCACAGATTCTCTCCCAGACTGACCTACACAGAGCCTTCCATACTCACAGATTCTCTCCCAGACTGACCTACACAGAGCCTTCCATACTCACAGCTTCTCTCCCAGACTGACCTACACAGAGCCTTCCATACTCACAGATTCTCTCCCAGACTGACCTACACAGAGCCTTCCATACTCACAGCTTCTCTCCCAGACTGACCTACACAGAGCCTTCCATACTCACAGATTCTCTCCCCCCCCAGACTGACCTACACAGAGCCTTCCATACTCACAGATTCTCTCCCCCCCCAGACTGACCTACACAGAGCCTTCCATACGCACAGATTCTCTCCCAGACTGACCTACACAGAGCCTTCCATACTCACAGCGTCTCCCCCAGACTGACCTACACAGAGCCTTCCATACTCACAGATTCTCTCCCAGACTAACCTACACAGAGCCTTCCATACTCACAGCTTCTCTCCCCCAGACTGACCTACACAGAGCCTTCCATACTCACAGCGTCTCCCCCAGACTGACCTACACAGAGCCTTCCATACTCACAGCGTCTCCCCCAGACTGACCTACACAGAGCCTTCCATACTCACAGCTTCTCTCCCCCAGACTGACCTACACAGAGCCTTCCATACTCACAGATTCTCTCCCAGACTGACCTACACAGAGCCTTCCATACTCACAGATTCTCTCCCAGACTGACCTACACAGAGCCTTCCATACTCACAGCTTCTCTCCCAGACTGACCTACACAGAGCCTTCCATACTCACAGCTTCTCTCCCAGACTGACCTACACAGAGCCTTCCATACTCACAGCTTCTCTCCCCCCCCCCCCCCCCCCCGACTGACCTACAGGGCCTTCCATACTCACAGATTCTCTCCCAGACTAACCTACACAGAGCCTTCCATACTCACAGATTCTCTCCCCCCCCCAGACTGACCTACACAGAGCCTTCCATACTCACAGATTCTCTCCCCCCCCAGACTGACCTACACAGAGCCTTCCATACGCACAGATTCTCTCCCAGACTGACCTACACAGAGCCTTCCATACTCACAGCGTCTCCCCCAGACTGACCTACACAGAGCCTTCCATACTCACAGATTCTCTCCCAGACTAACCTACACAGAGCCTTCCATACTCACAGCTTCTCTCCCCCAGACTGACCTACACAGAGCCTTCCATACTCACAGCGTCTCCCCCAGACTGACCTACACAGAGCCTTCCATACTCACAGCGTCTCCCCCAGACTGACCTACACAGAGCCTTCCATACTCACAGCTTCTCTCCCCCAGACTGACCTACACAGAGCCTTCCATACGCACAGATTCTCTCCCAGACTGACCTACACAGAGCCTTCCATACTCACAGCGTCTCCCCCAGACTGACCTACACAGAGCCTTCCATACTCACAGATTCTCTCCCAGACTAACCTACACAGAGCCTTCCATACTCACAGATTCTCTCCCCCCCCAGACTGACCTACACAGAGCCTTCCATACTCACAGATTCTCTCCCCCCCCAGACTGACCTACACAGAGCCTTCCATACGCACAGATTCTCTCCCAGACTGACCTACACAGAGCCTTCCATACTCACAGCGTCTCCCCCAGACTGACCTACACAGAGCCTTCCATACTCACAGATTCTCTCCCAGACTAACCTACACAGAGCCTTCCATACTCACAGCTTCTCTCCCCCAGACTGACCTACACAGAGCCTTCCATACTCACAGCGTCTCCCCCAGACTGACCTACACAGAGCCTTCCATACTCACAGCGTCTCCCCCAGACTGACCTACACAGAGCCTTCCATACTCACAGCTTCTCTCCCCCAGACTGACCTACACAGAGCCTTCCATACGCACAGATTCTCTCCCAGACTGACCTACACAGAGCCTTCCATACTCACAGCGTCTCCCCCAGACTGACCTACACAGAGCCTTCCATACTCACAGATTCTCTCCCAGACTAACCTACACAGAGCCTTCCATACTCACAGATTCTCTCCCCCCCCAGACTGACCTACACAGAGCCTTCCATACTCACAGATTCTCTCCCCCCCCAGACTGACCTACACAGAGCCTTCCATACGCACAGATTCTCTCCCAGACTGACCTACACAGAGCCTTCCATACTCACAGCGTCTCCCCCAGACTGACCTACACAGAGCCTTCCATACTCACAGATTCTCTCCCAGACTAACCTACACAGAGCCTTCCATACTCACAGCTTCTCTCCCCCAGACTGACCTACACAGAGCCTTCCATACTCACAGCGTCTCCCCCAGACTGACCTACACAGAGCCTTCCATACTCACAGCGTCTCCCCCAGACTGACCTACACAGAGCCTTCCATACTCACAGCTTCTCTCCCCCAGACTGACCTACACAGAGCCTTCCATACTCACAGCTTCTCTCCCCCCCCCCCCCCCCCCGACTGACCTACAGGGCCTTCCATACTCACAGATTCTCTCCCAGACTAACCTACACAGAGCCTTCCATACTCACAGATTCTCTCCCCCCCCAGACTGACCTACACAGAGCCTTCCATACTCACAGATTCTCTCCCCCCCCAGACTGACCTACACAGAGCCTTCCATACGCACAGATTCTCTCCCAGACTGACCTACACAGAGCCTTCCATACTCACAGCTTCTCTCCCAGACTGACCTACACAGAGCCTTCCATACTCACAGCTTCTCTCCCAGACTGACCTACACAGAGCCTTCCATACTCACAGATTCTCTCCCCCCCCAGACTGACCTACACAGAGCCTTCCATACTCACAGATTCTCTCCCCCCCCAGACTGACCTACACAGAGCCTTCCATACGCACAGATTCTCTCCCAGACTGACCTACACAGAGCCTTCCATACTCACAGCGTCTCCCCCAGACTGACCTACACAGAGCCTTCCATACTCACAGATTCTCTCCCAGACTAACCTACACAGAGCCTTCCATACTCACAGCTTCTCTCCCCCAGACTGACCTACACAGAGCCTTCCATACTCACAGCGTCTCCCCCAGACTGACCTACACAGAGCCTTCCATACTCACAGCTTCTCTCCCCCAGACTGACCTACACAGAGCCTTCCATACTCACAGATTCTCTCCCAGACTGACCTACACAGAGCCTTCCATACTCACAGATTCTCTCCCAGACTGACCTACACAGAGCCTTCCATACTCACAGCTTCTCTCCCAGACTGACCTACACAGAGCCTTCCATACTCACAGATTCTCTCCCAGACTGACCTACACAGAGCCTTCCATACTCACAGCTTCTCTCCCAGACTGACCTACACAGAGCCTTCCATACTCACAGCTTCTCTCCCCCCCCCCCCCCCCCCCCGACTGACCTACAGGGCCTTCCATACTCACAGATTCTCTCCCAGACTAACCTACACAGAGCCTTCCATACTCACAGATTCTCTCCCCCCCCAGACTGACCTACACAGAGCCTTCCATACTCACAGATTCTCTCCCCCCCCAGACTGACCTACACAGAGCCTTCCATACGCACAGATTCTCTCCCAGACTGACCTACACAGAGCCTTCCATACTCACAGCGTCTCCCCCAGACTGACCTACACAGATTCTCTCCCAGACTGACCTACACAGAGCCTTCCATACTCACAGATTCTCTCCCAGACTGACCTACACAGAGCCTTCCATACTCAAAGATTCTCTCCCAGACTGACCTACACAGAGCCTTCCATACTCACAGCTTCTCTCCCAGACTGACCTACACAGAGCCTTCCATACTCACAGATTCTCTCCCAGACTGACCTACACAGAGCCTTCCATACTCACAGCTTCTCTCCCAGACTGACCTACACAGAGCCTTCCATACTCACAGCTTCTCTCCCCCCCCCCCCCCCCCCGACTGACCTACAGGGCCTTCCATACTCACAGATTCTCTCCCAGACTAACCTACACAGAGCCTTCCATACTCACAGATTCTCTCCCCCCCCAGACTGACCTACACAGAGCCTTCCATACTCACAGATTCTCTCCCCCCCCAGACTGACCTACACAGAGCCTTCCATACGCACAGATTCTCTCCCAGACTGACCTACACAGAGCCTTCCATACTCACAGCGTCTCCCCCAGACTGACCTACACAGAGCCTTCCATACTCACAGATTCTCTCCCAGACTAACCTACACAGAGCCTTCCATACTCACAGATTCTCTCCCCCAGACTGACCTACACAGAGCCTTCCATACTCACAGCGTCTCCCCCAGACTGACCTACACAGAGCCTTCCATACTCACAGCGTCTCCCCCAGACTGACCTACACAGAGCCTTCCATACTCACAGCTTCTCTCCCCCAGACTGACCTACACAGAGCCTTCCATACTCACAGATTCTCTCCCAGACTGACCTACACAGAGCCTTCCATACTCACAGATTCTCTCCCAGACTGACCTACACAGAGCCTTCCATACTCACAGCTTCTCTCCCAGACTGACCTACACAGAGCCTTCCATACTCACAGATTCTCTCCCAGACTGACCTACACAGAGCCTTCCATACTCACAGCTTCTCTCCCAGACTGACCTACACAGAGCCTTCCATACTCACAGCTTCTCTCCCCCCCCCCCGACTGACCTACAGGGCCTTCCATACTCACAGATTCTCTCCCAGACTAACCTACACAGAGCCTTCCATACTCACAGATTCTCTCCCCCCCCAGACTGACCTACACAGAGCCTTCCATACTCACAGATTCTCTCCCCCCCCAGACTGACGTACACAGAGCCTTCCATACGCACAGATTCTCTCCCAGACTGACCTACACAGAGCCTTCCATACTCACAGCGTCTCCCCCAGACTGACCTACACAGAGCCTTCCATACTCACAGATTCTCTCCCAGACTAACCTACACAGAGCCTTCCATACTCACAGCTTCTCTCCCCCAGACTGACCTACACAGAGCCTTCCATACTCACAGCGTCTCCCCCAGACTGACCTACACAGAGCCTTCCATACTCACAGCGTCTCCCCCCAGACTGACCTACACAGAGCCTTCCATACTCACAGCTTCTCCCCCAGACTGACCTACACAGAGCCTTCCATACTCACAGCTTCTCTCCCCCAGACTGACCTACACAGGGCCTTCCATACTCACAGATTCTCTCCCCCCCCAGACTGACCTACACAGAGCCTTCCATACTCACAGCTTGTCTCCCCCAGACTGACCTACACAGAGCCTTCCATACTCACAGCTTGTCTCCCCCAGACTGACCTACACAGAGCCTTCCATACTCACAGCTTCTCTCCCCCAGACTGACCTACACAGAGCCTTCCATACTCACAGCTTGTCTCCCTCAGACTGACCTACACAGAGCCTTCCATACTCACAGCTTCTCTCCCCCAGACTGACCTACACAGAGCCTTCCATACTCACAGCTTCTCCTCCAGACTGACCTACACAGAGCCTTCCATACTCACAGATTCTCTCCCCCCAGACTGATCTACACAGAGCCTTCCTTACTCACAGCTTGTCTCCCCGCAGGAGTTTACAGATATTTACATGATTACACACTACGTGGTACATACAGTAAACCTACACTCACCGCTTTCAAAGCCTCCTCCAGAGTGTTGAATTTCCTGTGTGCAGAACTCATGACAGGACTCTGTGCTTTTTTGGTGGTCTTGCTGCCTTGCTGCTTTTTCTGTGGTGCTGGCTCAGTGCTGATATTTGGAGGGACCTGTTCTTTGTTTTGTTTCTTCAGGATTTTCTCAAACCCCATTTCATACAACGTAGTTGATGTCTTAATTGCAACTGAGAAGGACACAGAGAACGAGCCATTAATAAATCAAAAAGTTGGCACGAATGACTGACCCTGTGGGACAGCTCACAGACAAGCCCAGATAGGAAGATGTACCCTTGTCCCACATTAAGAGAGCAGGAACAAGGCTGCCACGTGAGGTGGAGCAATAATATGATTTGCAGTCAGCCACCACCCTCACAGAGCCTTCCGAGCAGCGAGGCTGCCCTACAAACGCTGGCATTAAGTGAAAAGTCAACACTTACAATGAGAACCCATAAAGCCACAAACAAAAACGCTGAGCAAATGCACTTCAAGCTAAGAATTAAACATGCATAATGCATGGGCCTGGTTTGGTTGCCATTATTTGGAATGTTGTTGAGATCTCCAGCATTCGTTCTAAATTAGAGAAACCAACAGAATTATATGAAAGTTAAAGGCTTTCAGGCATCAGGCTTTACGGTTATTTGACCAACTGCTGCTCAACTTAAAGGGACACTCCACTGCCCAAATACAAAATAAATAAAAATCACTGGTTAGTAGATATACCCCAAATGAAAACTTGCATGCATTTATTTATTTTTTTCATTGGGGATATACCTAAAAACAGTTTGCAAAAACAGCAGATCTCGTCTGCTGCCTTTGCAATCCCTCCCCTTCTAACCCCGCCCAGACTTTATGTGGCGGCCAATCACAGATTTTCCAATTCAGCTCGATAAGAAGTGAGTCAGGTGCTCTGGGCAATTGCTGCCTTTTGAGGTCGGCTGCATAGAGCTAACGAAACCAGGAAGTAACATTATCTGTTTTCTGCTTGATTGCCAAGGGGGTGTAACCATGTTCATTTAGAAAAGTGTAAATTTCTATTGAAACAAGCTAAAGATGTTTAGGGGTCTGCGGTGACCCTTTAAGTAGCAGACAACATGTGGGGTAGTAAAAAATAATAAAATTAAAAAACCATGTGGAGGTCAAAACTGATTGGAGTGAAAAGCTGTGCACTCCTATATATGTGTATATGGAAAATAAATATAAGAATTAAAAGGGTGCCTACAGAAATGACAAGGTGTGTACAAGCAGAGTGTATACATTATGACTAATAGATACTGTAGCGAACCACGGGTAACTCGACTGGTTACCTCAGCTAATTCCCTCCCTTCAGCCGGTCAAGAACCATGTAAAAATACAAATAGACCCATTTCCCCCCAGTAACTGGACGACACACAGTCCTGGAGGTACAACACAATTTTATTGTCCATACACACAAGGCTTTTATGCATAACCCCCTGCAAGGGGTGAATCACACAGACACTATCACATCCCAAGATCCTCCCTCTCTGGGACCCTAGCGCGGGAAGGGACTTTGTTCCCTTTGACCCCAGAGCCCACCCCTGTGAACACAGGGTTTCCCACCCCAGTGGGTCTTCTTCCCAGGAGCCTCTGTGCCTGTGAGTCCAGGTGCGGTTAAAGGGACACTATAGTCACCTGAACAACTTTAGCTTAATGAAGCAGTTTTGGTGTATAGAACATGCCCCTGCAGCCTCACTGCTCAATCCTCTGCCATTTAGGAGTTAAATCCCTTTGTTTATGAACCCTAGTCACACCTCCCTGCATGTGACTTGCACAGCCTTCCATACACACTTCCTGTAAAGAGAGCCCTATTTAGGCTTTCTTTATTGCAAGTTCTGTTTAATTAAGATTTTCTTATCCCCTGCTCTGTTAATAGCTTGCTAGACCCTGCAAGAACCTCCTGTATGTGATTGAAGTTCAATTTAGAGATTGAGATACAATTATTTAAGGGTAATTACATCTGTTTGAAAGTGAAACCAGTTTTTTTTCCATGCAGGCTCTGTCAATCATAGCCAGGGGAGGTGTGGCTAGGGCTGCATAAACAGAAAAATTGATTTAACTCCTAAATGACAGTGAATTGAGCAGTGAAATTACAGGGGAATGATCTATACACTAAAACTGCTTCATTAAGCTAAAGTAATTTAGGTGACTATAGTGTTACTTTAATTGGGACCGTCCCTTTGTCTCCCAGGCACAGAAAAGCCCAACCGGGCATTGTCCTCAGGCTCATGAGAGCACGCCAAACTCGTCAGTGCCCCATGAGTGTCCCCACCAACCTCAGGGAAACCGGCTAAGTAAGCGTCTCCTTTCGGAATACGAATGCTCCCCCTGGACGGCGTTTGTCAATATGAAAAGGCGGCCACCCAGGGGAGCATTCATTAATTACTTCCCTTGAAGTTTCACACTTACAGTTGCAAGAAAAAGTATGTGAACCCTTTGGAATTTCTGCACAAATTGGTCATAAAATGTGATCTGATCATCATCTAATTCACAACAATAGACAATCACAGTCTGCTTAAACTAATAACACACAAAGAATGAAATGTTGCCATGTTTTTATTGAACACACCATGTAAACATTCACAGTGCAGGTGGAAAAAGTATGTGAACCCCAAGACTAATGACATCTCCAAGAGCTAATTGGAGTGAGATGTCAGCCAACTGGAGTCCAATCAATGAGATGAGATTGGAGGTGTTGATTACAGCTGCCCTGCCCTATAAAAAACACACACACACACGTTCTGAGTTTGCTTTTCACAAGAAGCATTGCCTGATGTGAATGATGCCTTGCATCAAAAAAGAGCTCTCAGAAGACCTACCATTGAGAATTGTTGACTTGCATAAAGCTGGAAAGGGTTATAAAAGTATCTCCAAAAGCCTTGCTGTTCATCAGTCCACGGTAAGACAAATTGTCTATAAAAATCACATTTTATGACCAATTTGTGCAGAAATTCCTATCATTCCAAAGGGATCACATACTTTTTTCTTGCAACTGTATGTTGTGAGTGTGAACGTTCTGATTAATTGGTGTGAACGTTCCAATGGGGCACCAGGGAGGTCCTTGTTCGAGAGTCATGAGAGTCGGGAAACAATCCTCGAATGCTCCCCCTGGTGGCATTTGCCTATATGAAAGGCAGGTGCCCAGGGAAGCTCATTAATTGTTTCCCTTGTGTTTTGGCACCTATTTAGCCAGGTGTAAATGTTCTAACCTAACATTCTAAATGAGGTATTGGGGTGGTCTCTGTTTGAAAGGTGAATGGATTCCTTTCGTGGAAGACCTAGCGAACAGGGAGAGGGCACAATAAATGAAAAATTGGTGAAAACACACAATATAAAGAAAGGCAATTCACGGATATGCAGTGGTTCCGCCACAGATACAGTCACGGGAAAAAGAAAGTATTCCCTCTGTGAACTCTGTCGTTTTTAAATATTGGGATATAATAGCAGTCATCTGCTATTTAGCAGGTCTTAAAATTAGGTAAATATAACCTCAGGTGAACACATGCCGTATTACACTGTATCATGCTTTATTTAACAAAAATAAAAGGAGAAGCCATGTGTGAAAAACTAAGAACAACCATACTGCTTTTGTAGAAACAAAGAGGCTAGGTAACAGACAGGTGCTGCTACTCAAATGCCATTGATTAATTGACCATTAGTAACTGTGAAAACCTCTATAAAAGGTGAAGATTCAGCAGTTTGCTGGTCTGGAGAATAAGTGTGCCGTAACGCAATGCCAAGGAGGAAAGATATCAGCAATGATCTTAGAATCAAAGAAATACAACAGTGGTAAGAAATGGAACGTGTCCCTACACCAAAGTTGTAACGGCTGTAGGATACAGCAGGGCTTAACACCAAAACAAAATAAGGAAAGAGAGAAGGACTAAAGGGTAGCAGATTAAGAAGATCTGCCCCCCTATTAGACCTTGTATCCTTTACTGAAAAGCTGCTCTGCAAATGTATGAACAGTGCCTAAATAGAGAGCTAGAACAATATACTCTCTTTATTAGTCCCTCATAAGGAACAACACGAAGAAAATAACAAACAAACATAGTAAAATAGGACCGTCCAGTATCTCGCACAAACTAATCCAAAATAAGTGACTGTATCTAAATAATAAGTTGCAAAAGATGTAGACAGTCTGTGTAAATGATCCGAGGGATTAAGAGGGGATATAATGGACTTGTTAGAAAAATGGGTATATGTGGCCAAAGTATGGTAATATAATAGTGTTCCCTGGATGTTGAGCCGAGAGATCAAGCCACTATTAAAATACCCTTTGTAACGGATCGCCTGGCACCGCGACTGGGTACCTCCGTTAAAGGATACTCCTAGCATTTCCTGAGGACTCCAAACACTCTGGCAGACACCACAATCACCGTATCGGAGAAGCATATAAATCCTCTCAAGCCTCTGAATGCTGTAGACAGTTGAATAGGAAACCATACGAATAGGTTTACACTCCTAGCAGTCAAACTGAAACAGCATGCAATAAATCCTCCCCCAAGAATAAGACGACACTTCACTTTGAGTGTTAAAACAGGAACTCCAGATTTATTCACACACTGTCTTATAAAGGATTCTCCCATGCAAGGGAGGGATTTACAATACACCAATCCCACAATGGTTACATCCCCCAGATTCCCTCCCCTTAGCCTGAGAGGTAATCCAATTATACATACAGTTTAAAAGTAACTTTTTAACCAACATTCATAACTCTAAAACCATATATCCAATTCACATAAAAATACATATTCACAATCAATCCATTCAAGGGAACAACATATCAAAAAAATGGCATGAATCAGACCAGGGGTTCAGAAGTTAGTAAAATATCTTTTGGGCCCTGGCTGGCACATGGCTATCTGGCCCAGACCGGTTTCAGAGTCTATCCTGGAGATAATTGAGAAGTAATTCAATTATCTCCCAGGACAGAGACAAGACTCCATTATGCACATGGTGAGCATAAAGTATTATTATACTATAAAATACACAGTCACATTTTATACATAAAACACAGACATGTCACATATCCCCATATAGCTGGGATCTGAGCGCACAAAACTACCAAATAGCGCTCAGATCCTATTCACACAGTTCAATTGCCATGGAGCGGAAGTCTTTAACTACACGAATGGGCTCCATGGCATAGCTATCTGGGTTAACACATTCACATAAAGTCGGGTCCATAGTCCAAAGGCAAGAGGCGGGCAAGCAGCCCCCTCCAAGGACACGTGGCGAGGTCGGATTCGCCACACCCTTGTGTAAAGAAAGATACCAATTCACAAGTAAATGTATCCCCCGTTGAGATAGGGGGGGGTCTAATCAAAACCTAAAGAGAAAAGGCTATAATAATGGTCTAAAGGTATAACCACTAAATAGCCATGATGCTTCTTATTACCGAGAATATGTCCCGGAGAAATAGGCAGTTAGTGTGACCAAAGACCAAGCATATCCAAATAATCACGGACTAATACTCAATGTACATATGTGTAACGGATCGCCTGGCACCCCGACTGAGTACCTCCGTTAATGGATGCTCCTAGTGCTTCCTGAGGACTCCAAGCACTCTGGCAGACACCACAATCACCGAATCCGAGAAACCTTTAAATTCTCCCAAGCATATGAATGCTGTAGACCATTGAATAGGAACCATACGAATAGGCTTGTACTCCTAGCAGTCAACTGGAACAGCATGCAATAAATCCTTCCCCCAATAATGAGACGACACATCACTTTGAGGGTAAAACAGGAACTCTGGACTGGCTCATCCAGCCTGGCTTTTATTACAATAATACACATACAGTCCACACCCAGGGGGAGGCATAAAATATCCAATCACATACATGGTTCAGCCCACACATCCCCTCCCCTCAGATAACATTAAACCCAATTATCCGGTACACCCTTTCAGCCAAGTTCTGGATGTACCCCAAAAACAGGGGGTACACCTTTAAATCCAGCATCGCTGGATAGCCCTTATTCAGGGGGACAACATATTCAAGTCATTCGGATGAACAGTTCGGGAGATATGGGGTTCCAAAGATTTGACCGACCGCATGGGTAAAGTATCCGAAAACAGTTCCATGCATTTTGGCCCTGCGGTCGGTCACAGAAAAGGGAATAGAAACAGGCGAATTACTGGTGTTATAGAGACTAAGGGGGATTCGCATGAATCCCCTAGTTCGTGAGTTTCTTTCTACCGAACGGCTGGCCGTTCGGTAGTTTCCCCACGAAATCCTGGAAGTCTGGAGGTCTCAGCGGTGTTTGCCTAGTCGAGTGTCTGATTTCAGTTCCAGACACTCGACGGCAAAACACCGCTGTTCGGTAGTTTAAGATGGCCGCCGCCACGTGTTTGTTTCCCGAATGGCGGCCACCCAGAGGACAAAGAATATATTACACTGATTGCCAATTACCTGTTTGCAACATTGTTGCAAACTGTAATGGGAGGCACACTTATTCCTGGGTGGTCTGGTTGTTCGGTAGTTTCACTCAATATACTGAATGGAGTGATCCTACCGAACAATCAGTTGAATGCTGCATACAAATCACCCAGGTTAAACTTAACACATATATAAATACACATATAATATTACAGGCAGTACACTACAATATGCTTCAGTCTTAAAGGGACAGTAGTCCCCAAAGTCCCAATGTGTCCATAGATGCTGTTAAAAGGGCCAGTAGCAGCAATATACAGTACAATATGCCCCAAATAACCCAGGGGCCATAGTCAGTAGGTAGGAGGCTAGCAAACAGGCTTCTCCAGGGCCCAGTGGCGAGGTTGGTTTCGCCACAATATGTGAATAAAGGTATCTAAATATCGGAGCCTTAAGAGAGCAAACGTTCTATAATGCTATAGGAGATTTGGGGAAAGGGTGTCCCTAAAATGAGAGTAATAAGGCAGAAGTTGAAAATAATAGCTAAATCCAATCCCCCCCCCAAGAAGCTCTCTGTGGCGGAAACAGCTCTGCCACTTGTGCCTGGAGAGGACTGCTTGCCAGCCTCTTGTCATGTGATTATGGTCCCTGGGAGGTTTGGCCCTTGAAATAACAGATTTGGGCATATTGTATTGTATTATGCTGCTGCTGGCCCTTTAAGAACCATCTGGGGACATACTGTGGAGTTACTGGGTGGCCACTTTCATGTATCAGGGGCACATGGTGAGAACAATGGATGAAGCACATGGTGAGAACAATGGATGGCGGCCATTTTAACTCACAGACATTGTTGTGACTTTTCTACACGGTGCCATCATTTTAAACTATACAACAGGGGACACATTATACAGTAATTAATTTTCATATAGCCTGCATTAAACTGTATCTTCCCAACTACTGAACGGATCTGGGTGAATTTTGGATATGTGGTTCACGCAGATCCCCCGGTTCTGAGGATATACTTTATATGGGGTTATTGAACGTTTTAGGGTCCCTGTGATATGTTTTATAAAACTGTATTCCTCTGCCTGTGATAATGAGATTACCCATTGTGTTCAGTAATCATATCACAGGCAGAGGGGAGGATTTTGTGTGGGAGTGTCTGTGTGTATTGTACGGATTGATTGGTTGTATTTCAAAACCCTGTGGGCAGTACTATGTTTGTGGATTGGGAATAAAAGAGGCTGTATGTGCCAGTACAGCCAGTTCTATTTCACCCTCAATCTGAGTCCTGTCTCTTATTGGGGGAATCTGCTACAAGGGATTGCTATGCTCTGCATATTCCCTTGCTATAATCACTGAGCTCTTGTAAGAGCTTGCTCCTGCTTCACTCTCTTGGAGGAGAGGTTGACCCACCGGAACCTGGAGACTTGTCGTAGGTCCAGGGTGGGTAGGAGACGGCGAGACCCCAACCAAGCTGCGGTGGTTCGTGGGGTCTACAGTGGTTGTGGTATGTAGCGGAGCGCTTGGAGCATCCTTCAATGGAGGCACCCTGTCGGGGAGCCAGGTGATCCTTTAAACTCTCTAATAAGGAGAGAGATGAACTAGAGAACGTTCTATAGTCCTAAAATAAAATCATCCGCATTAGTAAGAAAGATGCCCAACGCGGGGAGGGAGAGAGGGAGAGACACCGCTGGGGGTCAGTGTCCTGTTTCCACTACTACTGTAATATCTCTCTCTATAGATATATATATATATATATATATATATATATATATATAGATATTACAGGGAGGATATTACAGTAGTAGTGGATACAGTGCACTGACCCCCGGCGGTGTATGACTGTGTGTATATATAGGGAGTGACTGTGTGCAGGGTATGGGGAGATATTACAGAGAGGATATTACAGTAGTAGTGGATACAGGACACTGACCCCCGGCGGTGTATGACTGTGTGTGTATATAGGGAGTGACTGTGTGCAGGGTATGGGGAGATATTACAGGGAGGATATTACAGTAGTAGTGGATACAGGACACTGACCCCCGGCAGTGTATGACTGTGTGTGTATATATAGGGAGTGACTGTGTGCAGGGTATGGGGAGATATTACAGAGAGGATATTACAGTAGTAGTGGATACAGGGCACTGACCCCCGGCGGTGTATGACTGTGGGTATATATAGGGAGTGACTGTGTGCAGGGTATGGGGAGATATTACAGGGAGGATATTACAGTAGTAGTGGATACAGGACACTGACCCCCGGCGGTGTATGACTGTGGGTATATATAGGGAGTGACTGTGTGCAGGGTATGGGGAGATATTACAGGGAGGATATTACAGTAGTAGTGGATACAGGGCACTGACCCCCGGCGGTGTATGACTGTGTTTATATAGGGAGTGACTGTGTGCAGGGTATGGGGAGATATTACAGGGAGGATATTACAGTAGTAGTGGATACAGGACACTGACCCCCGGCGGTGTATGACTGTGGGTATATATAGGGAGTGACTGTGTGCAGGGTATGGGGAGATATTACAGGGAGGATATTACAGTAGTAGTGGATACAGGACACTGACCCCCGGCGGTGTATGACTGTGTGTGTATATAGGGAGTGACTGTGTGCAGGGTATGGGGAGATATTACAGGGAGGATATTACAGTAGTAGTGGATACAGGACACTGACCCCCGGCGGTGTATGACTGTGTGTGTATATAGGGAGTGACTGTGTGCAGGGTATGGGGAGATATTACAGGGAGGATATTACAGTAGTAGTGGATACAGTGCACTGACCCCCGGCGGTGTATGACTGTGTGTATATATAGGGAGTGACTGTGTGCAGGGTATGGGGAGATATTACAGGGAGGATATTACAGTAGTAGTGGATACAGGGCACTGACCCCCGGCGGTGTATGACTGTGTGTGTATATAGGGAGTGACTGTGTGCAGGGTATGGGGAGATATTACAGGGAGGATATTACAATAGTAGTGGATACAGGGCACTGACCCCCGGCGGTGTATGACTGTGTGTGTATATAGGGAGTGACTGTGTGCAGGGTATGGGGAGATATTACAGGAAGGATATTACAGTAGTAGTGGATACAGGGCACTGACCCCCGGCGGTGTATGACTGTGTGTGTATATATAGGGAGTGACTGTGTGCAGGGTATGGGGAGATATTACAGGGAGGATATTACAGTAGTAGTGGATACAGGGCACTGACCCCCGGCGGTGTATGACTGTGTGTGTATATAGGGAGTGACTGTGTGCAGGGTATGGGGAGATATTACAGGGAGGATATTACAGTAGTAGTGGATACAGGACACTGACCCCCGGCGGTGATGTTACTCTCTCCCAGGGCTTTCCTCTCGTTCTTTTTCCCTTTTTTCACCACTTTCCATTTCCCGTCCGCAGCACCGGTACCGGACGCCATGTCTGCAGATGGAGCAGCACCTCTATTCTGCGTCACTTCCGGGATCCCGGCCCTGTCGCAGCGGTGACGCACGGTTTGCGCATGCGCTCTGCTCGGGAGGCTCCAGTCAGCCACGTCTGTCTTCCATCTGTGACGTCACTACACACGTGGCTGTCATTGAGGCGGCAGGTTCATGACGGGACTTGTAGTCTTAGATTAGTATACAGAGCCCCACAGCAATAATACTCCCAGTAATGTGTCTGAGTGTATAACAGAGCTCCCCAGCAATAATACTCCCAGTAATGTGTCTGAGTGTATAACAGAGCTCCACAGCAATAATACTCCCAGTAATGTGTCTGAGTGTATAACAGAGCTCTGCAGCAATAATACTCCCAGTAATGTGTCTGAGTGTATAACAGAGCTCCACAGCAATAATACTCCCAGTAATGTGTCTGAGTGTATAACAGAGCTCTGCAGCAATAATACTCCCAGTAATGTGTCTGAGTGTATAACAGAGCTCCCCAGCAATAATACTCCCAGTAATGTGTCTGAGTGTATAACAGAGTTCCACAGCAATAATACTCCCAGTAATGTGTCTGAGTGTATAACAGAGCTCCACAGCAATAATACTCCCAGTAATGTGTCTGAGTGTATAACAGAGCTCTGCAGCAATAATACTCCCAGTAATGTGTCTGAGTGTATAACAGAGCTCCCCAGCAATAATACTCCCAGTAATGTGTCTGAGTGTATAACAGAGTTCCACAGCAATAATACTCCCAGTAATGTGTCTGAGTGTATAACAGAGCTCCACAGCAATAATACTCCCAGTAATGTGTCTGAGTGTATAACAGAGCTCCACAGCAATAATACTCCCAGTAATGTGTCTGAGTGTATAACAGAGCTCCACAGCAATAATACTCCCAGTAATGTGTCTGAGTGTATAACAGAGCTCCACAGTAATAATACTCCCAGTAATGTGTCTGAGTGTATAACAGAGTTCCACAGCAATAACACTCCCAGCAATGTGTCTGAGTGTATAACAGAGCTCCACAGCAATAATACTCCCAGTAATGTGTCTGAGTGTATAACAGAGCCCCACAGCAATAATACTCCCAGTAATGTGTCTGAGTGTATAACAGAGCTCCCCAGCAATAATACTCCCAGTAATGTGTCTGAGTGTATAACAGAGCTCCACAGCAATAATACTCCCAGTAATGTGTCTGAGTGTATAACAGAGCTCCACAGCAATAATACTCCCAGTAATGTGTCTGAGTGTATAACAGAGCCCCACAGCAATAATACTCCCAGTAATGTGTCTGAGTGTATAACAGAGCTCCACAGCAATAATACTCCCAGTAATGTGTCTGAGTGTATGACAGAGCTCCAAAGCAATAATACTCCCAGTAATGTGTCTGAGTGTATAACAGAGCTCCACAGCAATAATACTCCCAGTAATGTGTCTGAGTGTATAACAGAGCTCCACAGCAATAATACTCCCAGTAATGTGTCTGAGTGTATAACAGAGCTCCACAGCAATAATGCTCCCAGTAATGTGTCTGAGTGTATAACAGAGCTCCAAAGCAATAATACTCCCAGTAATGTGTCTGAGTGTATAACAGAGCTCCACAGCAATAATACTCCCAGTAATGTGTCTGAGTGTATAACAGAGCTCCACAGCAATAATACTCCCAGTAATGTGTCTGAGTGTATCACAGAGCCCCACAGCAATAATACTCCCAGTAATGTGTCTGAGTGTATAACAGAGCTCCACAGCAATAATACTCCCAGTAATGTGTCTGAGTGTATAACAGAGCTCCACAGCAATAATACTCCCAGTAATGTGACTGAGTGTATAACAGAGCTCCACAGCAATAATACTCCCAGTAATGTGTCTGAGTGTATAACAGAGCCCCACAGCAATAATACTCCCAGTAATGTGCCTGAGTGTATAACAGAGCTCCACAGCAATAATACTCCCAGTAATGTGTCTGAGTGTATAACAGAGCCCCACAGCAATAATACTCCCAGTAATGTGCCTGAGTGTATAACAGAACTCCACAGTAATAATACTCCCAGTAATGTGTCTGAGTGTATAACAGAGCCCCACAGCAATAATACTCCCAGTAATGTGTCTGAGTGTATAACAGAGCTCCACAGCAATAATACTCCCAGTAATGTGTCTGAGTGTATAACAGAGCTCCACAGCAATAATACTCCCAGTAATGTGTCTGAGTGTATAACAGAGCTCCACAGCAATAATGCTCCCAGTAATGTGTCTGAGTGTATAACAGAGCTCCAAAGCAATAATACTCCCAGTAATGTGACTGAGTGTATAACAGAGCTCCACAGTAATAATACTCCCAGTAATGTGTCTGAGTGTATAACAGAGCCCCACAGCAATAATACTCCCAGTAATGTGTCTGAGTGTATAACAGAGCTCCACAGCAATAATACTCCCAGTAATGTGTCTGAGTGTATAACAGAGCTCCACAGCAATAATACTCCCAGTAATGTGTCTGAGTGTATAACAGAGCCCCACAGCAATAATCCTCCCAGTAATGTGTCTGAGTGTATAACAGAGCCCCACAGCAATAATACTCCCAGTAATGTGTCTGAGTGTATAACAGAGCTCCACAGCAATAATACTCCCAGTAATGTGTCTGAATGTATAACAGAGCTCCACAGCAATAATACTCCCAGTAATGTGTATGAGTGTATAACAGAGCTCCACAGCAATAATACTCCCAGTAATGTGTCTGAGTGTATAACAGAGCTCCACAGCAATAATACTCCCAGTAATGTGTCTGAGTGTATAACAGAGCTCCACAGCAATAATACTCCCAGTAATATGTCTGAGTGTATAACAGAGCTCCACAGCAATAATACTCCCAGTAATGTGTCTGAGTGTATAACAGAGCTCCACAGTAATAATACTCCCAGTAATGTGCCTGAGTGTATAACAGAGCCCCACAGCAATAATACTCCCAGTAATGTGTCTGAGTGTATAACAGAGCTCCACAGCAATAATACTCCCAGTAATGTGTCTGAGTGTATAACAGAGCTCCACAGCAATAATACTCCCAGTAATGTGTCTGAGTGTATAACAGAGCTCCACAGTAATAATACTCCCAGTAATGTGACTGAGTGTATAACAGAGCTCCGCAGCAATAATACTCCCAGTAATGTGTCTGAGTGTATAACAGAGCTCCACAGCAATAATACTCCCAGTAATGTGTCTGAGTGTATAACAGAGCTCCACAGCAATAATACTCCCAGTAATGTGTCTGAGTGTATAACAGAGCTCCACAGCAATAATACTCCCAGTAATGTGTCTGAGTGTATAACAGAGCTCCACAGCAATACTACTCCCAGTAATGTGTCTGAGTGTATAACAGAGCCCCACAGCAATAATACTCCCGGTAATGGGTCTGAGTGTATAACAGAGCTCCACAGCAATAATACTCCCAGTAATGTGTCTGAGTGTATAACAGAGCCCCACAGCAATAATACTCCCAGTAATGTGTCTGAGTGTATAACAGAGCTCCACAGCAATAATACTCCCAGTAATGTGTCTGAGTGTATAACAGAGCTCCACAGCAATAATACTCCCAGTAATGTGTCTGAGTGTATAACAGAGCTCCACAGCAATAATACTCCCAGTAATGTGTCTGAGTGTATAACAGAGCCCCACAGCAATAATACTCCCAGTAATGTGTCTGAGTGTATAACAGAGCCCCACAGCAATAATACTCCCAGTAATGTGTCTGAGTGTATAACAGAGCTCCACAGCAATAATACTCCCAGTAATGTGTCTGAGTGTATAACAGAGCTCCACAGCAATAATACTCCCAGTAATGTGTCTGAGTGTATAACAGAGCTCCACAGTAATAATACTCCCAGTAATGTGACTGAGTGTATAACAGAGCTCCGCAGCAATAATACTCCCAGTAATGTGTCTGAGTGTATAACAGAGCTCCACAGCAATAATACTCCCAGTAATGTGTCTGAGTGTATAACAGAGCTCCACAGCAATAATACTCCCAGTAATGTGTCTGAGTGTATAACAGAGCTCCACAGCAATACTACTCCCAGTAATGTGTCTGAGTGTATAACAGAGCCCCACAGCAATAATACTCCCGGTAATGGGTCTGAGTGTATAACAGAGCTCCACAGCAATAATACTCCCAGTAATGTGTCTGAGTGTATAACAGAGCTCCACAGCAATAATACTCCCAGTAATGTGTCTGAGTGTATAACAGAGCCCCACAGCAATAATCCTCCCAGTAATGTGTCTGAGTGTATAACAGAGCCCCACAGCAATAATACTCCCAGTAATGTGTCTGAGTGTATAACAGAGCTCCACAGCAATAATACTCCCAGTAATGTGTCTGAATGTATAACAGAGCTCCACAGCAATAATACTCCCAGTAATGTGTATGAGTGTATAACAGAGCTCCACAGCAATAATACTCCCAGTAATGTGTCTGAGTGTATAACAGAGCTCCACAGCAATAATACTCCCAGTAATGTGTCTGAGTGTATAACAGAGCTCCACAGCAATAATACTCCCAGTAATATGTCTGAGTGTATAACAGAGCTCCACAGCAATAATACTCCCAGTAATGTGTCTGAGTGTATAACAGAGCTCCACAGTAATAATACTCCCAGTAATGTGCCTGAGTGTATAACAGAGCCCCACAGCAATAATACTCCCAGTAATGTGTCTGAGTGTATAACAGAGCTCCACAGCAATAATACTCCCAGTAATGTGTCTGAGTGTATAACAGAGCTCCACAGCAATAATACTCCCAGTAATGTGTCTGAGTGTATAACAGAGCTCCACAGTAATAATACTCCCAGTAATGTGACTGAGTGTATAACAGAGCTCCGCAGCAATAATACTCCCAGTAATGTGTCTGAGTGTATAACAGAGCTCCACAGCAATAATACTCCCAGTAATGTGTCTGAGTGTATAACAGAGCTCCACAGCAATAATACTCCCAGTAATGTGTCTGAGTGTATAACAGAGCTCCACAGCAATAATACTCCCAGTAATGTGTCTGAGTGTATAACAGAGCTCCACAGCAATACTACTCCCAGTAATGTGTCTGAGTGTATAACAGAGCCCCACAGCAATAATACTCCCGGTAATGGGTCTGAGTGTATAACAGAGCCCCACAGCAATAATACTCCCAGTAATGTGTCTGAGTGTATAACAGAGCTCCACAGCAATAATACTCCCAGTAATGTGTCTGAGTGTATAACAGAGCTCCACAGCAATAATACTCCCAGTAATGTGTCTGAGTGTATAACAGAGCTCCACAGTAATAATACTCCCAGTAATGTGCCTGAGTGTATAACAGAGCCCCACAGCAATAATACTCCCAGTAATGTGTCTGAGTGTATAACAGAGCTCCACAGCAATAATACTCCCAGTAATGTGTCTGAGTGTATAACAGAGCTCCACAGCAATAATACTCCCAGTAATGTGTCTGAGTGTATAACAGAGCTCCACAGTAATAATACTCCCAGTAATGTGACTGAGTGTATAACAGAGCTCCGCAGCAATAATACTCCCAGTAATGTGTCTGAGTGTATAACAGAGCTCCACAGCAATAATACTCCCAGTAATGTGTCTGAGTGTATAACAGAGCTCCACAGCAATAATACTCCCAGTAATGTGTCTGAGTGTATAACAGAGCTCCACAGCAATACTACTCCCAGTAATGTGTCTGAGTGTATAACAGAGCCCCACAGCAATAATACTCCCGGTAATGGGTCTGAGTGTATAACAGAGCTCCACAGCAATAATACTCCCAGTAATGTGTCTGAGTGTATAACAGAGCTCCACAGCAATAATACTCCCAGTAATGTGTCTGAGTGTATAACAGAGCTCCGCAGCAATAATACTCCCAGTAATGTGTCTGAATGTATAACAGAGCTCCAAAGTAATAATACTCCCAGTAATGGGTCTGAGTGTATAACAGAGCTCCACAGCAATAATACTCCCAGTAATGTGTCTGAGTGTATAACAGAGCTCCGCAGCAATAATACTCCCAGTAATGTGTCTGAATGTATAACAGAGCTCCAAAGTAATAATACTCCCAGTAATGTGTCTGAATGTATAACAGAGCTCCAAAGTAATAATACTCCCAGTAATGTGTCTGAATGTATAACAGAGCTCCAAAGTAATAATACTCCCAGTAATGTGTCTGAGTGTATAACAGAGCTCCACAGCAATAATACTCCCAGTAATGTGTCTGAGTGTATAACAGAGCTCCACAGCAATACTACTCCCAGTAATGTGTCTGAGTGTATAACAGAGCCCCACAGCAATAATACTCCCGGTAATGGGTCTGAGTGTATAACAGAGCTCCACAGCAATAATACTCCCAGTAATGTGTCTGAGTGTATAACAGAGCTCCACAGCAATAATACTCCCAGTAATGTGTCTGAGTGTATAACAGAGCTCCGCAGCAATAATACTCCCAGTAATGTGTCTGAATGTATAACAGAGCTCCAAAGTAATAATACTCCCAGTAATGGGTCTGAGTGTATAACAGAGCTCCACAGCAATAATACTCCCAGTAATGTGTCTGAGTGTATAACAGAGCTCCGCAGCAATAATACTCCCAGTAATGTGTCTGAATGTATAACAGAGCTCCAAAGTAATAATACTCCCAGTAATGTGTCTGAGTGTATAACAGAGCTCCACAGCAATAATACTCCCAGTAATGTGTCTGAGTGTATAACAGAGCTCCACAGTAATAATACTCCCAGTAATGTGTCTGAGTGTATAACAGAGCTCCACAGTAATAATACTCCCAGTAATGTGTCTGAGTGTATAACAGAGCTCCACAGCAATCATACTCCCAGTAATGTGTCTGAGTGTATAACAGAGCTCCACAGCAATAATACTCCCAGTAATGTGACTGAGGGTATAACAGAGCTCCACAGTAATAATACTCCCAGTAATGTGACTGAGGGTATAACAGAGCTCCACAGCAATAATACTCCCAGTAATGTGTCTGAGTGTATAACAGAGCTCCACAGCAATAATACTCCCAGTAATGTGTCTGAGTGTATAACAGAGCTCCACAGCAATAATACTCCCAGTAATGTGTCTGAGTGTATAACAGAGCTCCACAGCAATAATACTCCCAGTAATGTGTCTGAGTGTATAACAGAGCTGTCGCAGCGGTGACGTCCCAGTTGCTGATTGGCTGCACTTTACACTTGCACGGATTGCGCATGCGCTCTGCTCGGGAGGCCCCAGTCAGCCACGTCTGTCTTCCATCTGTGACGTCACTACACACGTGGCTGTCATTGAGGCGGCAGGTGCATGACGGGACTTGTAGTCTTAGATTAGTATACAGAGCCCCACAGCAATAATACTCCCAGTAATGTGTCTGAGTGTATAACAGAGCCCCACAGCAATAATACTCCCAGTAATGTGTCTGAGTGTATAACAGAGCTCCACAGCAATAATACTCCCAGTAATGTGTCTGTGTATAACAGAGCTCCACAGCAATAATACTCCCAGTAATGTGTCTGAGTGTATAACAGAGCTCCACAGCAATAATACTCCCAGTAATGTGTCTGAATGTATAACAGAGCTCCACAGCAATAATACTCCCAGTAATGTGTCTGAGTGTATAACAGAGCTCCACAGCAATACTACTCCCAGTAATGTGTCTGAGTGTATAACAGAGCCCCACAGCAATAATACTCCCGGTAATGGGTCTGAGTGTATAACAGAGCTCCACAGCAATAATACTCCCAGTAATGTGTCTGAATGTATAACAGAGCTCCAAAGTAATAATACTCCCAGTAATGTGTCTGAGTGTATAACAGAGCTCCACAGCAATAATACTCCCAGTAATGTGTCTGAGTGTATAACAGAGCTCCACAGCAATAATACTCCCAGTAATGTGTCTGAGTGTATAACAGAGCTCCGCAGCAATAATACTCCCAGTAATGTGTCTGAATGTATAACAGAGCTCCAAAGTAATAATACTCCCAGTAATGTGTCTGAGTGTATAACAGAGCTCCACAGTAATAATACTCCCAGTAATGTGTCTGAGTGTATAACAGAGCTCCACAGTAATAATACTCCCAGTAATGTGTCTGAGTGTATAACAGAGCTCCACAGTAATAATACTCCCAGTAATGTGTCTGAGTGTATAACAGAGCTCCACAGTAATAATACTCCCAGTAATGTGTCTGAGTGTATAACAGAGCTCCACAGCAATAATACTCCCAGTAATGTGTCTGAGTGTATAACAGAGCTCACAGCAATAATACTCCCAGTAATGTGACTGAGTGTATAACAGAGCTCCACAGCAATAATACTCCCAGTAATGTGTCTGAGTGTATAACCGAGCTCCACAGCAATAATACTCCCAGTAATGTGTCTGAGTGTATAACAGAGCTCCACAGCAATAATACTCCCAGTAATGTGTCTGAGTGTATAACAGAGCTCACAGCAATAATACTCCCAGTAATGTGTCTGAGTGTATAACAGAGCTCCACAGCAATAATACTCCCAGTAATGTGTCTGAGTGTATAACAGAGCTCCACAGCAATAATACTCCCAGTAATGTGTCTGAGTGTATAACAGAGCTCCACAGCAATAATGCTCCCAGTAATGTGTCTGAGTGTATAACAGAGCTCCAAAGCAATAATACTCCCAGTAATGTGACTGAGTGTATAACAGAGCTCCACAGTAATAATACTCCCAGTAATGTGTCTGAGTGTATAACAGAGCCCCACAGCAATAATACTCCCAGTAATGTGTCTGAGTGTATAACAGAGCTCCACAGCAATAATACTCCCAGTAATGTGTCTGAGTGTATAACAGAGCTCCACAGCAATAATACTCCCAGTAATGTGTCTGAGTGTATAACAGAGCCCCACAGCAATAATCCTCCCAGTAATGTGTCTGAGTGTATAACAGAGCCCCACAGCAATAATACTCCCAGTAATGTGTCTGAGTGTATAACAGAGCTCCACAGCAATAATACTCCCAGTAATGTGTCTGAGTGTATAACAGAGCTCCACAGCAATAATACTCCCAGTAATGTGTCTGAGTGTATAACAGAGCTCCACAGCAATAATACTCCCAGTAATGTGTCTGAGTGTATAACAGAGCCCCACAGCAATAATACTCCCAGTAATGTGTCTGAGTGTATAACAGAGCTCCACAGCAATAATACTCCCAGTAATGTGTCTGAGTGTATGACAGAGCTCCAAAGCAATAATACTCCCAGTAATGTGTCTGAGTGTATAACAGAGCTCCACAGCAATAATACTCCCAGTAATGTGTCTGAGTGTATAACAGAGCTCCACAGCAATAATACTCCCAGTAATGTGTCTGAGTGTATAACAGAGCTCCACAGCAATAATGCTCCCAGTAATGTGTCTGAGTGTATAACAGAGCTCCAAAGCAATAATACTCCCAGTAATGTGTCTGAGTGTATAACAGAGCTCCACAGCAATAATACTCCCAGTAATGTGTCTGAGTGTATAACAGAGCTCCACAGCAATAATACTCCCAGTAATGTGTCTGAGTGTATCACAGAGCCCCACAGCAATAATACTCCCAGTAATGTGTCTGAGTGTATAACAGAGCTCCACAGCAATAATACTCCCAGTAATGTGTCTGAGTGTATAACAGAGCTCCACAGCAATAATACTCCCAGTAATGTGACTGAGTGTATAACAGAGCTCCACAGCAATAATACTCCCAGTAATGTGTCTGAGTGTATAACAGAGCCCCACAGCAATAATACTCCCAGTAATGTGCCTGAGTGTATAACAGAGCTCCACAGCAATAATACTCCCAGTAATGTGTCTGAGTGTATAACAGAGCCCCACAGCAATAATACTCCCAGTAATGTGCCTGAGTGTATAACAGAACTCCACAGTAATAATACTCCCAGTAATGTGTCTGAGTGTATAACAGAGCCCCACAGCAATAATACTCCCAGTAATGTGTCTGAGTGTATAACAGAGCTCCACAGCAATAATACTCCCAGTAATGTGTCTGAGTGTATAACAGAGCTCCACAGCAATAATACTCCCAGTAATGTGTCTGAGTGTATAACAGAGCTCCACAGCAATAATGCTCCCAGTAATGTGTCTGAGTGTATAACAGAGCTCCAAAGCAATAATACTCCCAGTAATGTGACTGAGTGTATAACAGAGCTCCACAGTAATAATACTCCCAGTAATGTGTCTGAGTGTATAACAGAGCCCCACAGCAATAATACTCCCAGTAATGTGTCTGAGTGTATAACAGAGCTCCACAGCAATAATACTCCCAGTAATGTGTCTGAGTGTATAACAGAGCTCCACAGCAATAATACTCCCAGTAATGTGTCTGAGTGTATAACAGAGCCCCACAGCAATAATCCTCCCAGTAATGTGTCTGAGTGTATAACAGAGCCCCACAGCAATAATACTCCCAGTAATGTGTCTGAGTGTATAACAGAGCTCCACAGCAATAATACTCCCAGTAATGTGTCTGAATGTATAACAGAGCTCCACAGCAATAATACTCCCAGTAATGTGTATGAGTGTATAACAGAGCTCCACAGCAATAATACTCCCAGTAATGTGTCTGAGTGTATAACAGAGCTCCACAGCAATAATACTCCCAGTAATGTGTCTGAGTGTATAACAGAGCTCCACAGCAATAATACTCCCAGTAATATGTCTGAGTGTATAACAGAGCTCCACAGCAATAATACTCCCAGTAATGTGTCTGAGTGTATAACAGAGCTCCACAGTAATAATACTCCCAGTAATGTGCCTGAGTGTATAACAGAGCCCCACAGCAATAATACTCCCAGTAATGTGTCTGAGTGTATAACAGAGCTCCACAGCAATAATACTCCCAGTAATGTGTCTGAGTGTATAACAGAGCTCCACAGCAATAATACTCCCAGTAATGTGTCTGAGTGTATAACAGAGCTCCACAGTAATAATACTCCCAGTAATGTGACTGAGTGTATAACAGAGCTCCGCAGCAATAATACTCCCAGTAATGTGTCTGAGTGTATAACAGAGCTCCACAGCAATAATACTCCCAGTAATGTGTCTGAGTGTATAACAGAGCTCCACAGCAATAATACTCCCAGTAATGTGTCTGAGTGTATAACAGAGCTCCACAGCAATAATACTCCCAGTAATGTGTCTGAGTGTATAACAGAGCTCCACAGCAATACTACTCCCAGTAATGTGTCTGAGTGTATAACAGAGCCCCACAGCAATAATACTCCCGGTAATGGGTCTGAGTGTATAACAGAGCTCCACAGCAATAATACTCCCAGTAATGTGTCTGAGTGTATAACAGAGCCCCACAGCAATAATACTCCCAGTAATGTGTCTGAGTGTATAACAGAGCTCCACAGCAATAATACTCCCAGTAATGTGTCTGAGTGTATAACAGAGCTCCACAGCAATAATACTCCCAGTAATGTGTCTGAGTGTATAACAGAGCTCCACAGCAATAATACTCCCAGTAATGTGTCTGAGTGTATAACAGAGCCCCACAGCAATAATACTCCCAGTAATGTGTCTGAGTGTATAACAGAGCCCCACAGCAATAATACTCCCAGTAATGTGTCTGAGTGTATAACAGAGCTCCACAGCAATAATACTCCCAGTAATGTGTCTGAGTGTATAACAGAGCTCCACAGCAATAATACTCCCAGTAATGTGTCTGAGTGTATAACAGAGCTCCACAGTAATAATACTCCCAGTAATGTGACTGAGTGTATAACAGAGCTCCGCAGCAATAATACTCCCAGTAATGTGTCTGAGTGTATAACAGAGCTCCACAGCAATAATACTCCCAGTAATGTGTCTGAGTGTATAACAGAGCTCCACAGCAATAATACTCCCAGTAATGTGTCTGAGTGTATAACAGAGCTCCACAGCAATACTACTCCCAGTAATGTGTCTGAGTGTATAACAGAGCCCCACAGCAATAATACTCCCGGTAATGGGTCTGAGTGTATAACAGAGCTCCACAGCAATAATACTCCCAGTAATGTGTCTGAGTGTATAACAGAGCTCCACAGCAATAATACTCCCAGTAATGTGTCTGAGTGTATAACAGAGCCCCACAGCAATAATCCTCCCAGTAATGTGTCTGAGTGTATAACAGAGCCCCACAGCAATAATACTCCCAGTAATGTGTCTGAGTGTATAACAGAGCTCCACAGCAATAATACTCCCAGTAATGTGTCTGAATGTATAACAGAGCTCCACAGCAATAATACTCCCAGTAATGTGTATGAGTGTATAACAGAGCTCCACAGCAATAATACTCCCAGTAATGTGTCTGAGTGTATAACAGAGCTCCACAGCAATAATACTCCCAGTAATGTGTCTGAGTGTATAACAGAGCTCCACAGCAATAATACTCCCAGTAATATGTCTGAGTGTATAACAGAGCTCCACAGCAATAATACTCCCAGTAATGTGTCTGAGTGTATAACAGAGCTCCACAGTAATAATACTCCCAGTAATGTGCCTGAGTGTATAACAGAGCCCCACAGCAATAATACTCCCAGTAATGTGTCTGAGTGTATAACAGAGCTCCACAGCAATAATACTCCCAGTAATGTGTCTGAGTGTATAACAGAGCTCCACAGCAATAATACTCCCAGTAATGTGTCTGAGTGTATAACAGAGCTCCACAGTAATAATACTCCCAGTAATGTGACTGAGTGTATAACAGAGCTCCGCAGCAATAATACTCCCAGTAATGTGTCTGAGTGTATAACAGAGCTCCACAGCAATAATACTCCCAGTAATGTGTCTGAGTGTATAACAGAGCTCCACAGCAATAATACTCCCAGTAATGTGTCTGAGTGTATAACAGAGCTCCACAGCAATAATACTCCCAGTAATGTGTCTGAGTGTATAACAGAGCTCCACAGCAATACTACTCCCAGTAATGTGTCTGAGTGTATAACAGAGCCCCACAGCAATAATACTCCCGGTAATGGGTCTGAGTGTATAACAGAGCTCCACAGCAATAATACTCCCAGTAATGTGTCTGAGTGTATAACAGAGCCCCACAGCAATAATACTCCCAGTAATGTGTCTGAGTGTATAACAGAGCTCCACAGCAATAATACTCCCAGTAATGTGTCTGAGTGTATAACAGAGCTCCACAGCAATAATACTCCCAGTAATGTGTCTGAGTGTATAACAGAGCTCCACAGTAATAATACTCCCAGTAATGTGCCTGAGTGTATAACAGAGCCCCACAGCAATAATACTCCCAGTAATGTGTCTGAGTGTATAACAGAGCTCCACAGCAATAATACTCCCAGTAATGTGTCTGAGTGTATAACAGAGCTCCACAGCAATAATACTCCCAGTAATGTGTCTGAGTGTATAACAGAGCTCCACAGTAATAATACTCCCAGTAATGTGACTGAGTGTATAACAGAGCTCCGCAGCAATAATACTCCCAGTAATGTGTCTGAGTGTATAACAGAGCTCCACAGCAATAATACTCCCAGTAATGTGTCTGAGTGTATAACAGAGCTCCACAGCAATAATACTCCCAGTAATGTGTCTGAGTGTATAACAGAGCTCCACAGCAATACTACTCCCAGTAATGTGTCTGAGTGTATAACAGAGCCCCACAGCAATAATACTCCCGGTAATGGGTCTGAGTGTATAACAGAGCTCCACAGCAATAATACTCCCAGTAATGTGTCTGAGTGTATAACAGAGCTCCGCAGCAATAATACTCCCAGTAATGTGTCTGAATGTATAACAGAGCTCCAAAGTAATAATACTCCCAGTAATGTGTCTGAGTGTATAACAGAGCTCCACAGCAATAATACTCCCAGTAATGTGTCTGAGTGTATAACAGAGCTCCACAGCAATACTACTCCCAGTAATGTGTCTGAGTGTATAACAGAGCCCCACAGCAATAATACTCCCGGTAATGGGTCTGAGTGTATAACAGAGCTCCACAGCAATAATACTCCCAGTAATGTGTCTGAGTGTATAACAGAGCTCCACAGCAATAATACTCCCAGTAATGTGTCTGAGTGTATAACAGAGCTCCGCAGCAATAATACTCCCAGTAATGTGTCTGAATGTATAACAGAGCTCCAAAGTAATAATACTCCCAGTAATGGGTCTGAGTGTATAACAGAGCTCCACAGCAATAATACTCCCAGTAATGTGTCTGAGTGTATAACAGAGCTCCGCAGCAATAATACTCCCAGTAATGTGTCTGAATGTATAACAGAGCTCCAAAGTAATAATACTCCCAGTAATGTGTCTGAATGTATAACAGAGCTCCAAAGTAATAATACTCCCAGTAATGTGTCTGAATGTATAACAGAGCTCCAAAGTAATAATACTCCCAGTAATGTGTCTGAGTGTATAACAGAGCTCCACAGCAATAATACTCCCAGTAATGTGTCTGAGTGTATAACAGAGCTCCACAGCAATACTACTCCCAGTAATGTGTCTGAGTGTATAACAGAGCCCCACAGCAATAATACTCCCGGTAATGGGTCTGAGTGTATAACAGAGCTCCACAGCAATAATACTCCCAGTAATGTGTCTGAGTGTATAACAGAGCTCCACAGCAATAATACTCCCAGTAATGTGTCTGAGTGTATAACAGAGCTCCGCAGCAATAATACTCCCAGTAATGTGTCTGAATGTATAACAGAGCTCCAAAGTAATAATACTCCCAGTAATGGGTCTGAGTGTATAACAGAGCTCCACAGCAATAATACTCCCAGTAATGTGTCTGAGTGTATAACAGAGCTCCGCAGCAATAATACTCCCAGTAATGTGTCTGAATGTATAACAGAGCTCCAAAGTAATAATACTCCCAGTAATGTGTCTGAGTGTATAACAGAGCTCCACAGCAATAATACTCCCAGTAATGTGTCTGAGTGTATAACAGAGCTCCACAGTAATAATACTCCCAGTAATGTGTCTGAGTGTATAACAGAGCTCCACAGTAATAATACTCCCAGTAATGTGTCTGAGTGTATAACAGAGCTCCACAGCAATCATACTCCCAGTAATGTGTCTGAGTGTATAACAGAGCTCCACAGCAATAATACTCCCAGTAATGTGACTGAGGGTATAACAGAGCTCCACAGTAATAATACTCCCAGTAATGTGACTGAGGGTATAACAGAGCTCCACAGCAATAATACTCCCAGTAATGTGTCTGAGTGTATAACAGAGCTCCACAGCAATAATACTCCCAGTAATGTGTCTGAGTGTATAACAGAGCTCCACAGCAATAATACTCCCAGTAATGTGTCTGAGTGTATAACAGAGCTCCACAGCAATAATACTCCCAGTAATGTGTCTGAGTGTATAACAGAGCTGTCGCAGCGGTGACGTCCCAGTTGCTGATTGGCTGCACTTTACACTTGCACGGATTGCGCATGCGCTCTGCTCGGGAGGCCCCAGTCAGCCACGTCTGTCTTCCATCTGTGACGTCACTACACACGTGGCTGTCATTGAGGCGGCAGGTGCATGACGGGACTTGTAGTCTTAGATTAGTATACAGAGCCCCACAGCAATAATACTCCCAGTAATGTGTCTGAGTGTATAACAGAGCCCCACAGCAATAATACTCCCAGTAATGTGTCTGAGTGTATAACAGAGCTCCACAGCAATAATACTCCCAGTAATGTGTCTGTGTATAACAGAGCTCCACAGCAATAATACTCCCAGTAATGTGTCTGAGTGTATAACAGAGCTCCACAGTAATAATACTCCCAGTAATGTGCCTGAGTGTATAACAGAGCTCCACAGCAATAATACTCCCAGTAATGTGTCTGAGTGTATAACAGAGCTCCACAGCAATAATACTCCCAGTAATGTGTCTGAGTGTATAACAGAGCTCCACAGTAATAATACTCCCAGTAATGTGACTGAGTGTATAACAGAGCTCCGCAGCAATAATACTCCCAGTAATGTGTCTGAGTGTATAACAGAGCTCCACAGCAATAATACTCCCAGTAATGTGTCTGAGTGTATAACAGAGCTCCACAGCAATAATACTCCCAGTAATGTGTCTGAGTGTATAACAGAGCTCCACAGCAATACTACTCCCAGTAATGTGTCTGAGTGTATAACAGAGCCCCACAGCAATAATACTCCCGGTAATGGGTCTGAGTGTATAACAGAGCTCCACAGCAATAATACTCCCAGTAATGTGTCTGAGTGTATAACAGAGCTCCACAGCAATAATACTCCCAGTAATGTGTCTGAGTGTATAACAGAGCCCCACAGCAATAATACTCCCAGTAATGTGTCTGAGTGTATAACAGAGCTCCACAGCAATAATACTCCCAGTAATGTGTCTGAGTGTATAACAGAGCTCCACAGTAATAATACTCCCAGTAATGTGCCTGAGTGTATAACAGAGCCCCACAGCAATAATACTCCCAGTAATGTGTCTGAGTGTATAACAGAGCTCCACAGCAATAATACTCCCAGTAATGTGTCTGAGTGTATAACAGAGCTCCACAGCAATAATACTCCCAGTAATGTGTCTGAGTGTATAACAGAGCTCCACAGTAATAATACTCCCAGTAATGTGACTGAGTGTATAACAGAGCTCCGCAGCAATAATACTCCCAGTAATGTGTCTGAGTGTATAACAGAGCTCCACAGCAATAATACTCCCAGTAATGTGTCTGAATGTATAACAGAGCTCCACAGCAATAATACTCCCAGTAATGTGTCTGAGTGTATAACAGAGCTCCACAGCAATACTACTCCCAGTAATGTGTCTGAGTGTATAACAGAGCCCCACAGCAATAATACTCCCGGTAATGGGTCTGAGTGTATAACAGAGCTCCACAGCAATAATACTCCCAGTAATGTGTCTGAATGTATAACAGAGCTCCAAAGTAATAATACTCCCAGTAATGTGTCTGAGTGTATAACAGAGCTCCACAGCAATAATACTCCCAGTAATGTGTCTGAGTGTATAACAGAGCTCCACAGCAATAATACTCCCAGTAATGTGTCTGAGTGTATAACAGAGCTCCGCAGCAATAATACTCCCAGTAATGTGTCTGAATGTATAACAGAGCTCCAAAGTAATAATACTCCCAGTAATGTGTCTGAGTGTATAACAGAGCTCCACAGTAATAATACTCCCAGTAATGTGTCTGAGTGTATAACAGAGCTCCACAGTAATAATACTCCCAGTAATGTGTCTGAGTGTATAACAGAGCTCCACAGTAATAATACTCCCAGTAATGTGTCTGAGTGTATAACAGAGCTCCACAGTAATAATACTCCCAGTAATGTGTCTGAGTGTATAACAGAGCTCCACAGCAATAATACTCCCAGTAATGTGTCTGAGTGTATAACAGAGCTCACAGCAATAATACTCCCAGTAATGTGACTGAGTGTATAACAGAGCTCCACAGCAATAATACTCCCAGTAATGTGTCTGAGTGTATAACCGAGCTCCACAGCAATAATACTCCCAGTAATGTGTCTGAGTGTATAACAGAGCTCCACAGCAATAATACTCCCAGTAATGTGTCTGAGTGTATAACAGAGCTCACAGCAATAATACTCCCAGTAATGTGTCTGAGTGTATAACAGAGCTCCACAGCAATAATACTCCCAGTAATGTGTCTGAGTGTATAACAGAGCTCCACAGTAATAATACTCCCAGTAATGTGTCTGAGCGTATAACAGAGCTCCTCAGCAATAATCCCAGTAATGTGTCTGAGTGTATAACAGAGCTCCACAGCAATAATACTCCCAGTAATATGTCTGAGTGCATAACAGAGCTCCACAGCAATAATACTCCCAGTAATGTGTCTGAGTGTATAACAGAGCCCCACAGCTATAATACTCCCAGTAATGTGACTGAGTGTATAACAGAGCTCCACAATAATAATAATCCCAGTAATGTGTCTGAGTGTATAACAGAGCTCCACAGCAATAATACTCCCAGTAATATGTCTGAGTGCATAACAGAGCTCCACAGCAATAATACTCCCAGTAATGTGTCTGAGTGTATAACAGAGCCCCACAGCTATAATACTCCCAGTAATGTGACTGAGTGTATAACAGAGCTCCACAGCAATAATACTTCCAGTAATGTGACTGAGTGTATAACAGAGCTCCACAGAAATAATACTCCCAGTAATGTGTCTGAGTGTATAACAGAGCTCCACAGCAATAATACTTCCAGTAATGTGACTGAGTGTATAACAGAGCTCCACAGAAATAATACTCCCAGTAATGTGTCTGAGTGTATAACAGAGCTCCACAGCAATAATACTCCCAGTAATGTGTGAGTGTATAACAGAGCTCCACAGCAATAATACTCCCAGTAATGTGTCTGAGTGTATAACAGAGCTCCACAGCAATAATACTCCCAGTAATGTGTCTGAGTGTATAACAGAGCTCCACAGCAATAATACTCCCAGTAATGTGTCTGAGTGTATAACAGAGCTCCACAGTAATAATACTCCCAGTAATGTGTCTGAGTGTATAACAGAGCTCCACAGCAATAATACTCCCAGTAATGTGTCTGAGTGTATAACAGAGCTCCACAGCAATAATACTCCCAGTAATGTGTCTGAGTGTATAACAGAGCTCCACAGCAATAATACTCCCAGTAATGTGTCTGAGTGTATAACGGAGCTCCACAGCAATAATACTCCCAGTAATGTGTCTGAGTGTATAACAGAGCTCCACAGTAATAATACTCCCAGTAATGTGTCTGAGTGTATAACAGAGCTCCACAGCAATCATACTCCCAGTAATGTGTCTGAGTGTATAACAGAGCTCCACAGCAATAATACTCCCAGTAATGTGACTGAGGGTATAACAGAGCTCCACAGTAATAATACTCCCAGTAATGTGACTGAGGGTATAACAGAGCTCCACAGCAATAATACTCCCAGTAATGTGTCTGAGTGTATAACAGAGCTCCACAGCAATAATACTCCCAGTAATGTGTCTGAGTGTATAACAGAGCTCCACAGCAATAATACTCCCAGTAATGTGTCTGAGTGTATAACAGAGCTCCACAGCAATAATACTCCCAGTAATGTGTCTGAGTGTATAATAGAGCTGTCGCAGCGGTGACGTCCCAGTTGCTGATTGGCTGCACTTTACACTTGCACGGATTGCGCATGCGCTCTGCTCGGGAGGCCCCAGTCAGCCACGTCTGTCTTCCATCTGTGACGTCACTACACACGTGGCTGTCATTGAGGCGGCAGGTGCATGACGGGACTTGTAGTCTTAGATTAGTATACAGAGCCCCACAGCAATAATACTCCCAGTAATGTGTCTGAGTGTATAACAGAGCCCCACAGCAATAATACTCCCAGTAATGTGTCTGAGTGTATAACAGAGCTCCACAGCAATAATACTCCCAGTAATGTGTCTGAGTGTATAACAGAGCTCCACAGCAATAATACTCCCAGTAATGTGTCTGAGTGTATAACAGAGCTCCACAGCAATAATACTCCCAGTAATGTGTCTGAGTGTATAACAAAGCTCCACAGTAATAATACTCCCAGTAATGTGTCTGAGTGTATAACAGAGCCCCACAGCAATAATACTCCCAGTAATGTGTGAGTGTATAACAGAGCTCCGCAGCAATAATACTCCCAGTAATGTGTCTGAGTGTATAACAGAGCTCCACAGCAATAATACTCCCAGTAATGTGTCTGAGTGTATAACAGAGCCCCACAGCAATAATACTCCCAGTAATGAGTCTGAGTGTATAACAGAGCCCCACCGTAATAATACTCCCAGTAATGTGTCTGAGTGTATAACAGAGCTCCCCAGCAATAATACTCCCAGTAATGTGTCTGAGCGTATAACAGAGCCCCACAGTAATAATACTCCCAGTAATGTGTCTGAGTGTATAACAGAGCTCCACAGCAATAATACTCCCAGTAATGTGTGTGAGTGTATAACAGAGCTCCACAGCATTAATACTCCCCGTAATGTGTCTGAGTGTATAACAGAGCCCCACAGCAATAATACTCCCACTAATGTGTCTGAATGTATAACAGAGCTCCCCAGCAATAATACTCCCAGTAATGTGTCTGAGTGTATAACAGAGCCCCACAGTAATAATACTCCCAGTAATGTGTCTGAGTGTATAACAGAGCTCCACAGCAATAATACTCCCAGTAATGTGTCTGAGTGTATAACAGAGCCCCACAGCAATAATACTCCCAGTAATGTGTCTGAGTGTATAACAGAGCTCCACAGCAATAATACTCCCAGTAATGTGTCTGAGTGTATCACAGAGCCCCACAGCAATAATACTCCCAGTAATGTGTCTGAGTGTATAACAGAGCCCCACAGCAATAATACTCAAAGTAATGTGTCTGAGTGTATAACAGAGCTCCACAGTAATAATACTCCCAGTAATGTGTCTGAGTGTATAACAGAGCTCCACAGTAATAATACTCCCAGTAATGTGTCTGAGTGTATAACAGAGCTCCACAGTAATAATACTCCCAGTAATGTGTCTGAGTGTATAACAGAGCTCCACAGCAATAATACTCCCACTAATGTGTCTGAATGTATAACAGAGCTCCACAGCAATAATACTCCCAGTAATGTGTCTGAGTGTATAACAGAGCTCCACAGTAATAATACTCCCAGTAATGTGTCTGAGTGTATAACAGAGCTCCACAGCAATAATACTCCCAGTAATGTGTGTGAGTGTATAACAGAGCTCCACAGCATTAATACTCCCCGTAATGTGTCTGAGTGTATAACAGAGCTCCCCAGCAATAATACTCCCAGTAATGTGTCTGAGTGTATAACAGAGCTCTACAGCAATAATACTCCCAGTAATGTGTCTGAGTGTATAACAGAGCCCCACAGCAATAATACTCCCAGTAATGTGTCTGAGTGTATAACAGAGCTCCACAGCAATAATACTCCCAGTAATGTGTCTGAGTGTATAACAGAGCCCCACAGCAATAATACTCCCAGTAATGTGTCTGAGTGTATAACAGAGCCCCACAGCAATAATACTCCCAGTAATGTGTCTGTGTGTAACAGAGCTCCACAGCAATAATACTCCCAGTAATGTGTCTGAGTGTATAACAGAGCCCCACAGCAATAATACTCCCAGTAATGTGTCTGAGTGTATAACAGAGCTCACAGCAATAATACTCCCAGTAATGTGTCTGAGTGTATAACAGAACTCCACAGCAATAGTACTCCCAGTAATGTGTCTGAGTGTATAACAGAGCTCCACAGCAATAATACTCCCAGTAATGTGTCTGAGTGTATAACAGAGCTCCACAGTAATAATACTCCCAGTAATGTGTGTGAGTGTATAACAGAGCTACACAGCAATAATACTCCCAGTAATATGTCTGTGTATAACAGAGCTCCACAGCAATAATACTCCCAGTAATGTGTCTGAGTGTATAACAGAGCTCCACAGCAATAATACTCCCAGTAATGTGTCTGAGTGTATAACAGAGCTCACAGCAATAATACTCCCAGTAATGTGACTGAGTGTATAACAGAGCTCCACAGCAATAATACTCCCAGTAATGTGTCTGAGTGTGTAACAGAGCTCCACAGCAATAATACTCCCAGTAATGTGTCTGAGTGTATAACCGAGCTCCACAGCAATAATACTCCCAGTAATGTGTCTGAGTGTATAACAGAGCTCCACAGCAATAATACTCCCAGTAATGTGTCTGAGTGTATAACAGAGCTCACAGCAATAATACTCCCAGTAATGTGTCTGAGTGTATAACAGAGCTCCACAGCAATAATACTCCCAGTAATGTGTCTGAGTGTATAACAGAGCTCCACAGTAATAATACTCCCAGTAATGTGTCTGTGTATAACAGAGCTCCACAGTAATAATACTCCCAGTAATGTGTCTGAGTGTATAACAGAGCTCCACTGCAATAATACTCCCAGTAATGTGTCTGAGTGTGTAACAGAGCCCCACAGCAATAATACTCCCAGTAATGTGTCTGAGTGTATAACAGAGCTCCACAGTAATAATACTCCCAGTAATGTGTCTGAGTGTATAACAGAGCTCCACAGCAATAATACTCCCAGTAATGTGTCTGAGTGTATAACGGAGCTCCACAGCAATAATACTCCCAGTAATGTGTCTGAGTGTATAACAGAGCTCCACAGCAATCATACTCCCAGTAATGTGACTGAGGGTATAACAGAGCTCCACAGTAATAATACTCCCAGTAATGTGACTGAGGGTATAACAGAGCTCCACAGCAATAATACTCCCAGTAATGTGTCTGAGTGTATAACAGAGCTCCACAGCAATAATACTCCCAGTAATGTGTCTGAGTGTATAACAGAGCTCCACAGCAATAATACTCCCAGTAATGTGTCTGAGTGTATAACAGAGCTCCACAGCAATAATACTCCCAGTAATGTGTCTGAGTGTATAACAGAGCTGTCGCAGCGGTGACGTCCCAGTTGCTGATTGGCTGCACTTTACACTTGCACGGATTGCGCATGCGCTCTGCTCGGGAGGCCCCAGTCAGCCACGTCTGTCTTCCATCTGTGACGTCACTACACACGTGGCTGTCATTGAGGCGGCAGGTGCATGACGGGACTTGTAGTCTTAGATTAGTATACAGAGCCCCACAGCAATAATACTCCCAGTAATGTGTCTGAGTGTATAACAGAGCCCCACAGCAATAATACTCCCAGTAATGTGTCTGAGTGTATAACAGAGCCCCACAGCAATAATACTCCCAGTAATGTGTCTGGGTGTATAACAGAGCTCCGCAGCAATAATACTCCCAGTAATGTGTCTGAGTGTATAACAGAGCTCCACAGCAATAATACTCCCGGTAATGGGTCTGAGTGTACAACAGAGCTCCAAAGTAATAATACTCCCAGTAATGTGTCTGAGTGTATAACAGAGCTCCACAGCGATAATACTCCCAGTAATGTGTCTGAGTGTATAACAGAGCTCCACAGCGATAATACTCCCAGTAATGTGACTGAGTGTATAACAGAGCCCCACAGCAATAATACTCCCAGTAATGTGTCTGAGTGTATAACAGAGCCCCACAGCAATAATACTCACAGTAATGTGACAGAGTGTATAACAGAGCTCCACAGCAATAATACTCCCGGTAATGGGTCTGAGTGTACAACAGAGCTCCAAAGTAATAATACTCCCAGTAATGTGTCTGAGTGTATAACAGAGCTCCACAGCGATAATACTCCCAGTAATGTGACTGAGTGTATAACAGAGCTCCACAGCAATAATACTCCCAGTAATGTGTCTGAGTGTATAACAGAGCTCCACAGCAATAATACTCCCAGTAATGTGTCTGAGTGTATAACAGAGCTCCACAGCAATAATACTCCCAGTAATGTGTCTGAGTGTATAACAGAGCCCCACAGCAATAATACTCCCAGTAATGTGTCTGAGTGTATAACAGAGCTCCACAGCAATAATACTCCCAGTAATGTACCTGAGTGTATAACAGAGCCCCACAGCAATAATACTCCCAGTAATGTGACTGAGGGTATAACAGAGCTCCACAGCAATAATACTCCCAGTAATGTGACTGAGTGTATAACAGAGCTCCACAGAAATAATACTCCCAGTAATGTGTGAGTGTATAACAGAGCTCCACAGTAATAATACTCCCAGTAATGTGTCTGAGAGTATAACAGAGCTCGACAGCAATAATACTCCCAGTAATGTGTCTGAGAGTATAACAGAGCCCCACAGCAATAATACTCCCAGTAATGTGTCTGAGTGTATAACAGAGCTCCACAGCAATAATACTCCCAGTAATGTGTCTGAGTGAATAACAGAGCCCACAGTAATAATACTCCCAGTAATGTGTCTGAGAGTATAACAGAGCTCCACAGCAATAATACTCCCAGTAATGTGTCTGAGAGTATAACAGAGCTCCACAGCAATAATACTCCCAGTAATGTGTCTGAGTGTATAACAGAGCTCCACAGCAATAATACTCCCAGTAATGTGTGAGTGTATAACAGAGCTCCACAGTAATAATTCTCCCAGTAATGTGTCTGTGTGTATAACAGAGCTCCCCAGCAATAATACTCCCAGTAATGTGTCTGAGTGTATAACAGAGCTCCACAGCAATAATACTCCCAGTAATGTACCTGAGTGTATAACAGAGCCCCACAGCAATAATACTCCCAGTAATGTGACTGAGGGTATAACAGAGCTCCACAGCAATAATACTCCCAGTAATGTGACTGAGTGTATAACAGAGCTCCACAGAAATAATACTCCCAGTAATGTGTGAGTGTATAACAGAGCTCCACAGTAATAATACTCCCAGTAATGTGTCTGAGAGTATAACAGAGCTCGACAGCAATAATACTCCCAGTAATGTGTCTGAGAGTATAACAGAGCCCCACAGCAATAATACTCCCAGTAATGTGTCTGAGTGTATAACAGAGCTCCACAGCAATAATACTCCCAGTAATGTGTCTGAGTGAATAACAGAGCCCACAGTAATAATACTCCCAGTAATGTGTCTGAGAGTATAACAGAGCTCCACAGTAATAATACTCCCAGTAATGTGTCTGAGAGTATAACAGAGCTCCACAGCAATAATACTCCCAGTAATGTGTCTGAGAGTATAACAGAGCTCCACAGCAATAATACTCCCAGTAATGTGTCTGAGTGTATAACAGAGCTCCACAGCAATAATACTCCCAGTAATGTGTGAGTGTATAACAGAGCTCCACAGTAATAATTCTCCCAGTAATGTGTCTGTGTGTATAACAGAGCTCCCCAGCAATAATACTCCCAGTAATGTTTCTGAGTGTATAACAGAGCTCCACAGCCATAATTCTCCCAGTAATGTGTCTGAGTGTATAACAGAGCTCCACAGCAATAATACTCCCAGTAATGTGTCTGAGAGTATAACAGAGCTCCACAGCAATAATACTCCCAGTAATGTGTCTGAGTGTATAACAGAGCTCCACAGCAATAATACTCCCAGTAATATGTCTGTGTATAACAGAGCTCCACAGCAATAATACTCCCAGTAATGTGTCTGAGTGTATAACAGAGCCCCACAGCAATAATACTCCCAGTAATGTGTCTGAGTGTATAACAGAGCTCCACAGCAATAATACTCCCAGTAATGTTTCAGCATATCAGCATACAGTGGTACCCGAGGTAGCGGACCTCCTAGACTGGTCCTGCGAGGATCCCCAGCGGCAGTATGTATCCCAGGGAGCTGAAGGTGCCGTTCTTTCTCCCCAGCGGCAGTGTGTGGTACAGGGAGCCAAAGGTGTCGTCCTTCCTCCCCAGCGGCAGAGTGAGTTACAGGGAGCTGAAGGTGTCGTCCTTCCTCCCCAGCGGCAGTGTGTGTTAAAGGGAGCTGAAGGTGCCGTCCTTCCTCCTCAGCGGCAGAGTGTCCTGCAGGGAGCAGAGACCGTCGGTCTCGCACCCCGGCAGCAGGACGAAATATTGAAAGGGGAGACAGTCGGTCCCCCCCTCCACCAGCAGAGAGAGTGTCAGGGAAAGGAACCTGCTACCCCCTCTCCCCAGCGGCTGAAAGTGTTCCAGGGAGAGGAGTCGGTGACCACTGCTCCCCAGCGGCAGCTTAATTCACAAAGGGGAGATCCTATTCTCCCAGATGGTGCAGATGAGGCAGTTGGTCTCGCCCCACTGCAGCAGGACAATATATTGGAAGGGGAGACAGTCGGTCCCCCCCTCAATCAGCGGAGAGTCAGGGAGAGGAGCTTGTCACCCCCTCTCCCCAGCGACAGAAAGTGGGTATGGGAGAGGAACTTGGTACCCCCTCTCCCCAAAGGCAGCCTAGCCCACCAAGGGGAGATGATAAGCCCCACACCAGTGCAGATGGGACCGTGGTCTCTGCATATGCCTCCCAGGGGCAAGGGATGGTCAGCCCTGTCCCCCGACAGCAGGGAGGTTCATCCAAAGGGGAGACGGCCTGTCATGCCCTCCAGCAGCAGTACCGAGTTCAAAGTGGGGAGCCTACTACGCCATTCCCTCAACTGGGCTTTAACCAGGCTACTCCCATGGTAGCGCTGGCAGCAGGGCAGAGTACCGCTGGTCTCTGCCCACTCCGCAACCCACCGATCCGGAGCACTAGTACCCCCCAGAGCCGATGTGGAGCTCCTGGACATGGACAAGCTACCCACTACCCCAGGTGTAGTAACTTTTTCTTGTGGGTGGGTTATACTGCGGATTCTGTTTTGTGGGTGGGTTGCTGGACTAACCAGGGCACTGACCGGCAGGAGGTCCGATACCCTGTTAGTCTGGTGGGTAAAGGGGAGAAATGTGGCGGCATCAGCCCCGCCACTTGTGCCTGGAGAGGACTGCTTGCCAGCCTCTTGCCCTGTGATTATGGTCCCTGGGATGTTTGGCCCTTGAAATAACTGATTTGGGCATGTTGTATTGTATTATGCTGCTACTGGCCCTTTAAGAACCATCTGGGGACATACTGTGGAGTTACTGGGTGGCCACCATTTCATGTATCAGAGGCACATGGCGAGAACAATGGATGAAGCACATGGTGAGAACAATAGATGGCGGCCATTTTAACTCACAGACACTGTTGTGACTTTTCTACACGGTGCCATCTCGCCGGTATTTGGTGCGCAAAGACATCGTGCAGTAATTTTAAACTATACAACAGGGGACACATTATACAGTAATTATTTTTTATATAATCTGTATATGTTCTGCGGAATCTGCATTAAACTGTATTTTCCAAACTACTGAACAGATCTGGGTGAATTTTGGATATGTGGTTCACCCAGCCGGTTCAGAGGATATACTTTATACGGGGTTATTGCATGTTTTGGGGCCCCTGTGATATGTTTTAATAAACTGTATTCCTCTGCCTGTGATAATGAGATTACCCATTGTGTTCAGTAATCATATCACAGGCAGAGGGGAGGATTTTGTGTGGGAGTGTCTGTGTGTATTGTACGGATTGATAGGTTGTTCTGTAAAACCCTGTGGGCACTACTATGTTTCTGGATTGGGAATAAAAGAGGCTGTATGTGCCAGTACAGTCAGATTCTGCTTAACCCTCAAAACGAAGTGTCGTCTCGTTATTGGGGGAATTGGATTGTATGCTGACTGCCAGGAGTGTAACCCTTTCATATGGTTTTCCTGTTCGGCTGTTTCCAGGATTCGTAGAGTTTGCAGTTAGGGAGATTGGTGCTTACAGTTGCTGCCTGTGCATCTGGAAAGGGGAATATCGCCTCCAGTGGCCAGGTTGGTTCCGTCACAGTTATCTAATTGGGCAGACAGCTATTTCGATTACTAGGACGGTATCTACTTGGACAGGCAGCTATTTCGGTTACTAGGTCATTATCTACTTGGGCAGGCAGCTATTTTGGTTACTAGGACGTTATCTAATTGGGCAGGCAGCTATTTCGGTTACGAGGACATTATCTAATTGGGCAGGCAGCTATTTCGGTTACGAGGACATTATCTAGTTGGGCAGGCAGCTATTTTGGTTACTAAGTCATTGTATAGTTGGGCAGGCAGCTATTTTGGTTACTAAGTCATTGTATAGTTGGGCAGGCAGCTATTTTGGTTACTAGGACGTTATCTACTTGGACAGGCAGCTATGACAAAACGCCTTTTGTCACTGGATTTTTAGGTGACAAGCGGCCCTTTTCCCCTGGCTGTTGGAGGAGCCTGATTGCAAGCCTCCTTCCGCATGACTATGGCCCCTGGGAGATTTGGAACTTTACAAACATTATTTGGGCTAATGGATTTATATTGTGCTGCTGCTGGCCCTTTTAAGAACTGCATTGTGGCTTATGGACTTGTATTGGACCATGGACAATGCCCCTTTAAGACTGTGTCCCCAGACTTAGTTAAAATATTTTGCTCATTGCTATTTTCCACTTGGTTCAGTAAATGGGGCTTACTGAACCAAGTACCACACAGGCGGACCACCCAGAAGTGGAAGTGTGCAGGCAATTTACCTCCCAGGCTGGGAGCCTGCTGTAGGTAAATTGCCGAGCGCTGGGGGGCCGCAGTTCGTGCAAACCAACACGTGACGGCGGCCATCTTTGTTCATTCGAACGAGGTCAGCGGTATGTGTAGCAAAATCCATGAAACTGAAATCGGCTACACATTTAACCGAACACCTTCTCCTACACTGAACTTTCAGCTGCAGAGACTAAGTCCCGTTCGGCAATTCGAACGCACGTTTGAATGGGCCGGCAGCTATTTCGGTTACTAGGACGGTATCTACTTGGGCAGGCAGCTATTTCGGTTACTAAGACGTTCCATATTGTATGTCTGAAGGATAAAAAGGAGACACCAGACCATATCCTATAAAAAGCATTATTGCAGGACTAATAGCAGTAAATGAAGTAGAAAGAAGTCATTATTAAACATTTGAATTTCCTGTTTTTGCTTGAGCATATCCCACCTCTAGGTGCGTGAAATCGATAACATCACACAGAGTTTTATTTCCACACCAGTTTATTTGAAATCAAACCTAACACAGATGCCAAGATTTGAACAGCATTATCATGGATTAACAGAAGATATGAATCACGGAGTGTCTCTTGGTAATAGTAGAACAGTTTGACTTTTGCAGAAAGCTGTAAGAAGGTGGTTAAGGAACAGAGGAATCCACCGAATAGGTTTCAGTTGCTTATAGAGGTGTGCAAAAAAACAAATAAATAATCAATCCGCTAGCAACTTAACAAGTCCATGTGGGATCTGTCCAAGTATGATGGGACGTGGTATGGAGGGGTGGCTGGTGGAAGGAAAGGGTTGCTGATAAGGGTCAGTTGCAGGAATTTCACACTTTCATTAATCACGTCCATGGTAACATGCATGGGGCGGCCCAGGCTAGACGGTGTCACAGACGGTGTCAAACTAAAATAACCCTGCAGGGTGGCCAGTTGTTTCCCTCCAGCTTTTATTTAGATACTGCTGGAGGTTGCAGCTTGTCATGCTGAAATTAGGATATTTTGTGAGCAATTAAAACAAAGAGTTTATTTAAGTGTTATTACTTGCAAGCCAGTTCCCAAATCTTAGCTTGTTTATATAATAGACCCTTTAAAAGAAAAACTCTCCTCCACAGACACCTCCCTGAGGGCTGCCATTTTAGGCGACTCAGTCAGGAGCCCATCACATCCACGTCAGCCGTCATTGCTGAATTCACAAAATCTGCAAACCGCGCACGCACTCTGGTGCGATTACGCAATGTCAACATCCTGCCGACCTTCATTAGGTTACTCACACTTACAATGGCAGTGTTCAGGAAGGGAACATAAGAAGTGACCGTTCTTATTTTAGCATTTTCTATGAAGACAATGTTGCCTCAAAACTGACTGCAGTAAATGCTGAACAAACCTTTGCTCAAACAAACTTACAAAATTTTCCAATAAAGCTGCAAAAATTAATGCATTAACATTCCAAACACCATAGCCACTAAGGTTGATTGTTCTTAGCCAATGAGCTGAGCTCTGATCGCTGGGCTCAGTTCATGCTAAGACCTTCTGACTGCAAATAGCAGGACTGGCTCCCGGAGGACCAAGGAAAGAAAGTAAACTGTTAGCAAATAGTTTGACTGTTTACACTGGGAAGGTATCAGGGCACCATAACCACTACATCGTGCTGTGTTGGTTTGGTACTTGGAGTGTTCCTTTAAATTGGAAGGTTGCATAATGAAAGCAATTGCAAGGGTAATTAACGATCAGTGTGAAGGTTAAACCATCTCGCCCGGCAATATCAACGTATTGGCAAAGCTCCCAGATTCCACCCATTGTGTTTCACATTCATTGACCTTCACAAGTAAGTACAAACACCTACCGGCCTTTCATTAACTCGAATGATGATGTAATGAGACCCAATGCAACTCCCAACACTTCAGCACTCAAAGAGGTTAAAAAGCATCTTATTCCGCAACCAAATATCCTAGAAGGAGCTGATGTTACATTAACTAACGGAGAAGTTCAGAATGCCCACAGAATCTTTTGGCGAGGTATCTGCAACCGTAGAATGTTACTGATTCAATCCAAGAACAGATCCCCCAAAATGCTGTGAATATCCAAAATAACACAACTTTACTGATAAGTAAATCAGATACCGGCTGAAGCAAAGGCAGCTTGCATTAAGAGATGTGTGAAATGCGCCAGGCACTCCTAGTTCACTTAATTTGGGAATCATTATACAATACAGTTTGTTATTCTGAAGGGTCGTTTGGGGTCCTGTAAGAAACACATTCATTTCGTAAGGAGAAAATTTGATAAAAATGGGGTCACTCACCTGGAAATTGGTAAGGAAATTGTACATTCTAGGGAAAACGAGCTGAGCTGGGAAATATAGCTGAACTGTGAATTAATGTAGCAAATCTGTGTTCTTTATTCAGAACTATCAGAAATAATAATACTCAATGGTGTCTGGCCTATACACCACGAATGAGCAATATTATGGTTTGAAAGAACACTCCAGGGACCATAACCACTACAGCTCACAACTACAGCTCAATGTCCTTGTGCCCCTCCCCCGCACACCATTGTAAGAACAGACTGTTTAAATAAGAACAGTGTGTAACCATAACACCACAAACTGTTTTTAACAATTTGTTTATAGGTTTACATTTGTTTATTATTACATGTATAAAATAAATTACCAAGATTATCTTGGAATAACTATTCTGTACTTTGTTAGAACAAATCTCCCAACACAATAACCATCAGCATGTGGTTTTGAAATAATTTCATTTTGTTCACAAGGGTTAAGTGTTAAAATTCACTGTTTTCTGGGTAACTGCGTCTTACAGTGGATGCATCTGGCGCATTTTACGGATAACTCCTGCAAACCTCAGATAAACTTTAAGACCCCAAATCTCTACCCCTCTGATAATGAAAGGGGTTCTCACACAATAAATCGTATTAATAGAAAAAAATAAAAAATTTTAATTCCCAGCTTATTCCAACACAGAAAAGTCAGCCTACGTGCACCAAAAAAACCCTTTATCCAAACTGCAGTTTATCATGTTTATATGGATTCTGTGACACGAGCAGCATTTACAGTAGGGGATGCAGAACAAGGACACAGTATGCGACAGAGCTGTAGGCACGCTGTACACAAGTCATTTCCGTGCTGTGAATGATGGACAGGGGAACAGAAGCTTTTATTACCTGTAAAGGATCACAGGTCTGCAAGCTAAGGTCTTTCCTAATGACAGATAGATGGGTTGTGAAGTTTGTAACCCACCCAACGGTGCGGACTGTGCCGAGAACAGGACAGTGTACACTCTCAGGGGGATCCTCAGCTGCTCCCTGCTGGAAAACATGCTGTTTCAACTCAAAAAATATAATGCCATCTTGGTTCCAGGCATGACATTTTCATAGTTATTTACCAAAGTGTGATTTGTTGGGAAATTTATTTCTAATTTTAGGCAAAAAAAAGTCAAACTTTGTTTTTAATTTTCCTAATCTGCCCTAATATTGGAAATTCACACTGTTTGAATCCTATATAATTTAATTTCAATCAGCATCCGAGATAAAGGAATTACAAATTGAATACAGTTACCCCCACGGGAGGGTTATCGAATAAGGCAAAATAGCTTTCTTTAGAAAGTCGAGGCCACACAACAGGTTTCTATTTCTTTCTGTGTGTCTAAAAGCTGAATTAATAAATTAGAAACAAATAAATTAAATTAAAATAACTACTTTTAGTAGACAATAAAACCAAACTATAAAATATATATTTATATATAAACTATATTCTTATTATGGAAACCATACCATATGACTGAACCCCAAAAACGTTACTTTTTAATCTTTGTAACTGAATTCTCCAGTACACTAGAGGTTACCATTTCAAGCTGGACTTGATGCGGACTGGCAAACCACACTGCCAGACCCCTTCAGTTGCAAAGTCTGTCTAGCGTAAACAGCAAAGTGCTGGGTGACATATCCCTCATCGGTGAGAGCGCAAAGGAACTTCATGTTCCCAGCTCTCGGCTGGTTTTCTGTGTTGGGTCAAAAAAGTGCATATAAATCTTGTTCAAAAATATACATCTCCAATCGTTCAACGCTCCTGCTACAAAGGACCCCAGAAAGGATTCTACAGCAGACAACAGACTCTTATATATAATACAACTGGCCCACATCAACAAGGACGACATCGGACCTGAGAGAGACAGACAATGGAAAGAGGCAGAAGGACCTGAGGCAATATAATTTAGGAGGGAGAGAAAGGAAGACACCGGTGTGTTAACCAAGACTTATTCTCACTAAGGTGTCCTGGAAGTGACTGGCCTAGGTAAGTGCTTCTCAAACAAAACCTTAAGACCCACCAGAAATTAGACTGCATCGCTGTACCCACTGGAAGAGAACTGGATATACCCTAAACCCGGGGTAGGCAACATTCAGCACTCCAGATGTGGACGGCATGTCCCTTAATAATTTGCCATCATTAGGGCAGTAAGAGCACTATGGGAGATGTAGTCTATGATATATGGAGTGCCAAAAGTTGCCTACCTCTGCCCTAAACCATGACTGGTCTATAGGGACTTGAGGAACAAATTGATATGTCTGATACAGGATACGGCAAACATTTACCAGACGGCTAAGGAAATAAAACTTGCCATGGTTATGTGATTAGAGCAGCCTCTAATGGAAGTATCACAGACCAATAAATTCGATATATACAGCCCATTCCTCTTTTTGTGGGTTCTAGATCATCTCACTATGATCTGAGCAGTGTTTCTCATAAATATGTTCCAAGGACACTTACGGAGCAGCTTTGTAATGAGAACCGGGCCAGGAAAGGAACATCCAATAATCCCAAGGAGAGGGACAGTTAGAGAATATATGGTATTTACATTTATACGCACAATTTCTTCGATATGCGATTTATTTATGACCAGATGGTTGTTTGGTTTTCTTTACTCATATAGAAAGAGCGTGACTATGCAGTGATAGGAGTAAATCCATGTTCACTTAAAAGAAGATTAAGGTTGGTTCGATTTACTTTCCGTATAATTATATACATCACAGCATTCCTATATCAGATATAGAATAAATCATATTTGTATATATGAATACAGTGAGGGTTGGCAATTTCTTTAAATATTCTATAAAGATTAGATGCAATGGATTCTCCTTACCGTTTAGGGTATATACCTGGGTCCACTTGGAATGTGAAGTTATCGCTCTTGTGGGGAATCAAATAATTATGGATAGAATTACTAAAGTGAGTTTCATTCATGGTAAACACATCGTTTTAAAGAATCAAGTATGATCAGTATAAAGGTAGAATACATGAAAGAACAGAAAGTAGAAATGCAATGAGATGCATAGACACACATATAACATAGGAATACAACAATTAGTAATCGATCCCCTGCCAGGGGCCCATGCCGAACGCCTCTGCAGGCCTGTACAGAGACAGTGTAAAACAAGAACAAACAATACGAGCTTTAAACCTCCACACAGAGAGTGAGGCTATCTCCCGTTAAAGAAATCACCACGCTTAGCAAGCTTTAAATAAAAACTCAGAAGATAAAGGCCCACAGCTCCCTCTGCGGAGTTCACATTTGGTGGATATGTTAGACCTGGGAGATGACCACAGGTTGGATTCCCAGTGGAATCGCCAGTAACTGTAATGAAGAGTATTAGTGCAGGAGCATGTGTGCTGATCCCAAATTAAGATGTTCATATTGCAGAATGACTGATGTGTAACGGGCAGGAAGAGCACCTATATATTTATATATATAATGCAGTGCGGCCAGGAGACGAGTAGGAAACATAGTTAGTATTCATCCTGATCCTCAGGCTGAATTTCGTCATTTTCATCGTCTTCCGGAGGAGCAAATCCTTCCTGTAATGAACAAAGAGAAACAAAGTGATCAGCCCTCTCCAACAAAACCAAACGGCTCACTTCGGTAAGCTCATACAAAGAAAACGACATTATTTAACAAGGCATAGGGCTTTCCATTCTCACTAATAGCCAGCTACTAATTTAATTTTTTTATGTTATTAAAACTCAACTTAACTTTACTAATTCTAAAATATATTTGTAACTGCTCCAGTTTCCAGGAACGAAATGATGATGATACGGGAGAAGGAAGGATTATCGAGAATGAAGATACGGGAGAAGGAAGGATTATAGAGAATGATGATATGGGAGAAGGAAGGATTATCGAGAATGAAGATACGGGAGAAGGAAGGATTATCGAGAATGAAGATACGGGAGAAGGAAGGATTATCGAGAATGAAGATACGGGAGAAGGAAGGATTATCGAGAATGAAGATATGGGAGAAGGAAGGTTTATAGAGAATGAAGATACGGGAGAAAGGATTATCAAGAATGATGATGATACGGGAGAAGGAAGGATTATCGAGAATGATAATGATACGGGAGAAGGAAGGATTATAGAGAATGATGATACGGGAGAAGGAAGGATTATAGAGAATGATGATATGGGAGAAGGAAGGATTATAGAGAATGATGATACGGGAGAAGGAAGGATGATAGAGAATGATGATACGGGAGAAGGAAGGATGATAGAGAATGATGATACAAGCGAAGGAAGGATTATAGAGAATGATAATACGGGAGAAGGAAGGATTATAGAGAATGATGATGATCCGAGAGAAGGAAGGATTATCGAGAATGATGATGATACGAGAGAAGAAAGGATTATCGAGAATTATGATGATATGGGAGAAGGAAGGATTATAGAGAATGATGATACAAGAGAAGGAAGGATTATGGAGAATGATGATACGAGAGAAGGAAGGATCATAGAGAATGATGACACGGGAAAAGGAAGGATTATAGAGAATGATGATACGAGAGAAGCAAGGATTATCGAGAATGATGATGATATGGGAGAAGGAAGGATTATAGAGAATGATGATACGAGAGAAGGAAGGATTATAGAGAATGATGACACGGGAAAAGGAAGGACTATAGAGAATGATGATACGGGAGAAGGAAGGATTATAGAGAATTATGACATTGAAGAAGGAAGGATTATAGAGAATGATGATACGGGAGAAGGAAGGATTATAGAGAATGATGATGATACGAGAGAAGGAAGGATTGTCGAGAATGATGATGATACGAGAGAAGGAAGGATTATCGAGAATTATGATGATATGGGAGAAGGAAGGATTATAGAGAATGATGATACAAGAGAAGGAAGGATTATAGAGAATGATGATACGAGAGAAGGAAGGATCATAGAGAATGATGACACGGGAAAAGGAAGGATTATAGAGAATGATGATACGAGAGAAGCAAGGATTATCGAGAATGATGATGATATGGGAGAAGGAAGGATTATAGAGAATGATGATACGAGAGAAGGAAGGACTATAGAGAATGATGACACGGGAAAAGGAAGGACTATAGAGAATGATGATACGGGAGAAGGAAGGATTATAGAGAATTATGACATTGAAGAAGGAAGGATTATAGAGAATGATGATACGAGAGAAGGAAGGATTAAAGAGAATGATGATATGGGAGAAGGAAGGATTACAGAGCATGATGATACGGGAGAAGGAAGGATGATAGAGAATGATGAAATAAGAGCAGGAAGGATTAAAGAGAATGATGATATGGGAAAAGGAAGGATTATAGAGCATGATGATACGGGAGAAGGAAGGATTATAGAGAATGATGAAATAAGAGCAGGAAGGATCATAGAGAATGATGATACGAGAGAAGGAAGGATCACAGAGAATGATGATACGGGAGAAGGAAGGATTATAGAGAATTATGACATGGAAGAAGGAAGGATTATAGAGAATGATACGAGAGAAGGAAGGATTATTAAGAATGATGATACGGGAGAAGGAAGAATTATAGAGAATGATGACATGGAAGAAGGAAGGATTATAGAAAATGAGGATACGGGAGAAGGAAGGATTATAGAGAATGAGGATACGGGAGAAGGAAGGATTATCGAGAATGATGATGATGATACGGAAGAAGGAAGGATTATCGAGAATTATGATGATACGGGAGAAGGAAGGATTATAGAGAATGAAGATACGAGAGAAGGAAGGATTATAGATAATGATGATACGAGAGAAAGAAGGATTATAGAGAATGATGACATGGAAGAAGGAAGGATTATAGAGAATGATGATACGGGAGAAGGAAGGATTATAGAGAATGAGGATACGGGAGAAGGAAGGATTATCGAGAATGATAATGATACGGGAGAAGGAAGGATTATAGAGAATGATGATACGGGAGAAGGAAGGATTATAGAGAATGATGCTACGGGAGAAGGAAGGATTATAGAGAATGATGATACGGGAGAAGGAAGGATTATAGAGAATGATGATACGGGAGAAGGAAGGATTATAGAGAATGAAGATACAGGAGAAGAAAGGATTATAGAGAATGATGATACAAGCGAAGGAAGGATTATAGAGAATGATGATACGGGAGAAGGAAGGATTATAGAGAATGATGATACGGGAGAAGGAAGGATTATAGAGAATGATGATACGGGAGAAGGAAGGATTATCGAGAATGATGATGATACGAGAGAAGGAAGGATTATCGAGAATAATGATGATACGAGAGAAGGAAGGATTATCGAGAATTATGATGATATGGGAGAAGGAAGGATTATAGAGAATAATGATACAAGAGAAGGAAGGATTATAGAGAATGATGATACGAGAGAAGGAAGGATCATAGAGAATGATGACACGGGAAAAGGAAGGATTATAGAGAATGATGATACGAGAGAAGCAAGGATTATCGAGAATGATGATGATATGGGAGAAGGAAGGATTATAGAGAATGATGATACAGGAAAAGGAAGGACTATAGAGAATGATGATACGGGAGAAGGAAGGATTATAGAGAATTATGACATTGAAGAAGGAAGGATTATAGAGAATGATGATACGAGAGAAGGAAGGATTATAAAGAATGATGATACGGGAGAAGGAAGGATTAAAGAGCATGATGATACGGGAGAAGGAAGGATGATAGAGAATGATGAAATAAGAGTAGGAAGGATTATAGAGAATGATGATATGAGAGAAGAAAGGATTAAAGAGAATGATGATATGGGAAAAGGAAGGATTATAGAGCATGATGATACGGGAGAAGGAAGGATTATAGAGAATGATGAAATAAGAGCAGGAAGGATCATAGAGAATGATGATACGAGAGAAGGAAGGATCATAGAGAATGATGATACGAGAGAAGGAAGGATCATAGAGAATGATAATACAGGAGAAGGAAGGATCACAGAGAATGATGATACGGGAGAAGGAAGGATTATAGAGAATTATGACATGGAAGAAGGAAGGATTATAGAAAATGATACGAGAGAAGGAAGGATTATTAAGAATGATGATACGGGAGAAGGAAGAATTATAGAGAATGATGACATGGAAGAAGGAAGGATTATAGAGAATGAGGATACGGGAGAAGGAAGGATTATAGAGAATGAGGATACGGGAGAAGGAAGGATTATAGAGAATGATGATGATGATGATACGGGAGAAGGAAGGATTATCGAGAATGATGATGATGATACGGAAGAAGGAAGGATTATCGAGAATTATGAGGATACGGGAGAAGGAAGGATTATAGATAATGATGATACGAGAGAAGGAAGGATTTTAGAGAATGAGGATACGGGAGAAGGAAGGATTATCGAGAATGATGATGATGATACGAGAGAAGCAAGGATTATCGAGAATGATGATGATACGGGAGAAGGAAGGATTATAGAGAATGATGACACGGGAGAAGAGCAGGAAGGATTATAGAGAATGATGATACGAGAGAAGGAAGGATTATAGAGAATGATGACACGGGAAAAGGAAGGATTATAGAGAATGATGATACGAGAGAAGCAAGGATTATCGAGAATGATGATGATATGGGAGAAGGAAGGATTATAGATAATGATGATACGAGAGAAAGAAGGATTATAGAGAATGATGACATGGAAGAAGGAAGGATTATAGAGAATGATGATACGGGAGAAGGAAGGATTATCGAGAATGATGATGATACGGGAGAAGGAAGGATTATAGAGAATGATGACACGGGAGAAGAGCAGGAAGGATTATAGAGAATGATGATACGAGAGAAGGAAGGATTATAGAGAATGATGAAATAAGAACAGGAAGGATTATCGAGAATGATGATGATGATACGAGAGAAGGAAGGATTATAGAGAATGATGATACGGGAGAAGGAAGGATTATAGAGAATGATGATACGGGAGAAGGAAGGATTATAGAGAATGATGATACGGGAGAAGGAAGGATTATAGAGAATGTTGATCCGGGAGAAGGAAGGATTATAGAGAATGATGATACGAGAGAAGGAAGGATAAGGATAATAGAGAATGATGGTGATACGAGAGAAGGAAGGATTATAGAGAATGATGATACGGAAGAAGGAAGGATTATAGAGCATGATGATATGAGAGAAGGAAGGATTATAGAGCATGATGATACGGGAGAAGGAAGGATTATAGAGAATGATGATACGGGAGAAGGAAGGATTATAGAGAATGATGATACGGGAGAAGGAAGGATTATAGAGAATGTTGATCCGGGAGAAGGAAGGATTATAGAGAATGATGATACGAGAGAAGGAAGGATAAGGACAATAGAGAATGATGGTGATACGAGAGAAGGAAGGATTATAGAGAATGATGATACAGAAGAAGGAAGGATTATAGAGAATGATGATATAAGAGAAGGAAGGATTATAGAGAATGATGGTGATATGAGAGAAGGAAGGATTATAGAGAATGATGGTGATATGAGAGAAGGAAGGATTATAAAGAATGATGATATAAGATAAGGAAGGATTATAAAGAATGATGTGATATGAGAGAAGGAAGGATTATAAAGAATGATGGTGATACGAGATTATAGAGAATGATGATATAAGAGAAGGAAAAATTATAGAGAATGATGATATGGGAGAAGGAAGGATTATAGAGAATGATGGTGATACGAGAGAAGGAAGGATTATAGAGAATGATGATACGAGAGAAGGAAGGATTATAGAGAATGATGGTGATATGCGAGAATGAAGGATTATAAAGAATTGTGGTGACTTAAAGTTAACTATTAAGGAAAAAATGTATGAGGTGATTAATAAAAATCTAACCTTTCTCACACAAAGATGGTACCATAATAATAACAAAACTAATAGGGATCTCTCCAATAAAATTAAGAACCAACACAAAGATAAATCTATAAAAAAACTGATGACAAAGGGAGGGAGGCTTGTAAACTTGCCTAAAGACATAGCAGAGGCCTTTGCAGAGTTTTATAGCTCGTTATATAATTTGGGAGAGGTCAAGGCAAGTAAAGGTGAAATTGATGGATTTCTTAGGAAACTCAAACTTCCTAGGTTAGGTCAAGAAAAATTTGAATATCTAAATGCCCCTTTTAGTGAATCAGAAATTGAAGAAGCGATAGAGAAACTAAAACCAAATAAGGCACCGGGCCCAGACGGATTCTCTGCTATTTTTTTATAAAACATATATGAAAACTATTACTCCAATTCTTCTAGAGATGTACTCGTTAGTATCTGGTCATGCCCCATTTCCAAAAGAGATGATGTTAGCAACAATTATACCGATCCCTAAGCCAGATAAAGATAATACAATAATTGCTAACTATAGACCAATATCACTAATTAATATTTATATTAAAATATTTTCGGGCATTTTGGCTAATCGATTAAAAGAAGTATTGGGAGATTTGATTAATTGGGATCAGTCAGGATTTGTGAAAGGAAGAAGCACCTCTGACAATACACAGAGGATTTTTAATATAATAACTAGAGTAAATGAACAACACAAGGAATCTGTTATTATTGCTCTAGATGCCGAGAAGGCCTTTGACAGAGTCAGTTGGAGATTCCTGGACTCTGTCATGGGCCATTTCGTATTGGAAGGAGCATTTAGAGGTAAAACCTTATCCTTATATAAAAACTCCTCGGCAAAAATCAGCAGTCCTTACTCTGATTCTGATCTCTTTGATATTAAAAATGGAACTAGGCAGGGTTGCCCGTTAGCCCCGCTTTTATATATTCTTACAATTGAACCTCTGGCCACAATGATCAGACAGAATAATAAGATAAAAGGTATAGAATTTCAAGAGGAACATATTAAGATATCTTTATTTGCTGATGATGTCCTACTTACTCTTGCTGATCCTCTACTATCAATTCCACCGTTATTAGAGGACATTTCCATATATAGTACATTTTCTAACTACAAGGTTAATATTAACAAGTCCCAAGTGCTACTTTTTTTATTGACCAAGCTACAGTTAGAAACCTTGACCTCCCATTTTCATGTAGCATGTGTAAAAGATAAAATTGATTACCTAGGTATAAAGATATCATTTGATACAGTCAAGGTAATTTCAATGAATTTTGATCATCTATATAAAGATCTGCAACTCCAGACACACAAATTGAGGAGGCTAGAATCATCTTGGATAGGGAGAGTTAATATTATTAAATCATATCTGATCCCAAAACTCCTCTATTTTTTTAGGATGATCCCATATAGAATTGAACGGGGGACTCTCAAGCGCTTTCAAAGCCTATTCTCTAGCTTTATATGGCGTGATAAACCACCTAGAATAGCGGCGGAGATTCTTTGCAGAAGCTACCGGAAAGGGGGTATAGCATGCCCTGATGTGACCAAGATGTATGAAGCAAGTAGGGCCTCCCAGCTTATGTTATGGTTAAACTTGGTCCAAAACATCTTTAAATCTTGGACTAAAATAGAACAGGAATTAGGACCAGGACAAAAGCTACACATTTTAGGGTGGCTAGGACTTTTGAATCTAGGGGTCTTGGAAACGGAGCAATTTTCTAATAAAATTATAAGAGACATGGTAGATTTTGCAAAATATTTGAATAATAAACTGGAACTTAAAGGAAATTTATTATCTAATACACCAATAGAAATACTCCACTATGCTATGTCAGATATGAATATTAAAACCTGGGCACATCTTGGAATAAAAAAAAAATTGGAGATTTATTTGAAGGATCTAAACCGGTGACATTTACACAACTACAATCTAAGTATAATCTTTTATCTAGGGAAATATTCCAATATTTAAGGATCAAGAATTTTCTGTTAACTAAAACGATAATTAAAGATCATTATCTTAATTCTCATATCATTTGTAGTCAAAAGAAGGGAGGAATTTCCAATGTAATAAATTGTTTGATACACTAGATAACGTTTCCCATGTTCCTTCATTTGGTAAATGGGAAAGGGATATATGAAAATCCTTCCCCCTGACAGATTGGACAAACGCTACTTTGTTAGTAAAACCAGTGCAGTATATCTTGCATTGCCAGTTGATACGCTACCAAAGCGGAGTCATAGCATTTAGTGGAGCAGTTAGTGGTGCAGGTTAGGTAAAAGAAACCCAGGGACGACAGCGTGCCTGAATGGTACACCTGCAGTGCCAGAGACGCAAGGGACATATCATCACGGATATAGTGTCATTTAAAGTGTTCAAAAATAGGAGAGTGAGGTTATATTAGTAACACGTGACAGGGAATACTGCATGAAATGAATATGTTAACCATATCTTACAGTCACTTAGAGATATTTTATACATAAATGCAAATAGAACAGTATCCAGTATCGGCAGTAACAACACATTGCTGTAAGTGTATCTAATAAATACTAACACCTCACGTCATGCTGGGCTGCTGAGAGGCAAACCTGGTGCTATATCGCCGTTACATTAATAACATATCTGGAGAGGTGACAAATTCTCCCTAACCTCCTCTTTAAAATATTTAAATACTAAGGATTTGGGCATCAAACTGGAGTGATATTAGTAAGAATTACGTTCATTTTCTGGATCTAAACATTTATATTGAGGGAGATGTAATTGTGAATTTGGGCAGACTAGATGGGCCGAATGGTTCTTATCTGCCGTCACATTCTATGTTTCCATGTGAAGAAATCCCTCTTTTATGTTCAATATTTCTTCCCTGTTCATTCGGTAGATGTAACTACCGAACAGAGACCACCCCCTGGCTCGTTAAACTTCAAAGAAATGCCTCAATTGAACCTTCTACCTGTGCGGCCTGTACTACCGAATGCCACGTGGCTGAGAAAATGGCGGCCATCTTTTTTTTTATGCGAACAAAGGCAGCAGGACTTGGTCGTTGAGTGTCTGGAACTAAAATCGGACACTCGACTTCCCGAACACCAGTCCCAAACGAACGCTGGATCTTTATTTCCCAAACAGCTAGAAGAGTGCTGTTCGGCACTTTTGTTCATTCGAATGAGGGGAACAATCGCTGCTAGGAGCCAGGGGAAACCATTCGTGGGATTATTCGTTTTTTGCTACTTAATGAAATAGACAGGCAAAACTACCCAAAAAACAAGAGGATAATAGGCGCTCGCTATAGTAAATGGTGAACAGGCAGCAGTGTACAAAACAAGGATTCCCAAAACCTTGTATGTGAATAGAAATTGGAGAAAGAGAGTGTATACCGCGCCTAGAGGTATTGGTATAAAAAATTATACATACATATATTTGATGGATATTTCGACAGTAGATGGTAACCTCAAAATAAAAAGTAAAATATAATAGTGCAGTACAGTAAGTAAGTGCAAAGGATAAATAAAGCTATACACAGTCCACTCACATAGGGATGAGCTATAACAGAGCTCAGCTGTGATGCGCCTGGACGGTATAATCCCCGTCTCGGGATATATGGTGGTGTTGCTTCAGGGATTTTCCAAGGTGCAGTAGTACGTAGATCATAAAATGAAAATATAGCAGCAAATGGTGAAGTAAGTACTAATAGGATGATTAAAAGTATAAATAGTATTGTACTTACAATTTCTAGAGCATAAAACCTGCTCTAGTGTGAACAGCCTAGGTGGTATAATCCCCACCGAGGATATGCAGGATCCAGGGAGTAAAAAAATAATAGTAATTGGAATATAAAAAAAGTATACTATAAAAAGTACTTTAATATATATAACAATCAAATATAATAACAAGTATAAAAAGTCCACTTTACGCGTTTCGCCTCACAGGGCTTCTTCAGAAGTGTGGAACATCTCCCTCATGGATCCGTTTAAATATGGCTGTAGATTGGGAAATTCGTTGATGGTGTGGTGGTTCCAATTTCCGGGTTGTTTGTGTTTCTATTTCCGGGTGGTCTATATGGAACGCAAATGTCGCCAAACTGATGACGCGGCATTCGCGTCGCACCGGAAGTGACGTGATATACGCGTCATTCCGGAACGGTATCTTGGTGTAATTAGTAATGACGACGCTCAGGTGGAACGCACGCAACGCTAGGGGAACAGCGTGCGTTGCGTTCCAGAGCGTGTATGCTAGCTAATAGCTAAAGTAGATGAATACATGTGAGCTTGGTTATTTGAGTGCATAACCGCCATCTTAGATATGGGCATCGAATATGCTTAGCTTAAGGTCATATTAGTAGCACTTCGATTTATGTATATATTATATATTACACTCTACTTTGAAGAGATATAGGTATAACATAAGGATGGTATATTATTGAACTTAGGGGTAATACATTTAAAACAATATGTACATAACAATATATAGGTAACATAAGAATCAATATATCTTGCACTAAATATAGTGAGGAAGTTTAAATTATAAACATTATGCATATATAATACATAAGTAAGTTAAACATAATATCTTACAGAAAATATCGTGCATAACGTTACATGGAGGTCAAAGCTATACCATAATGTATTACTCCAGGTGTAACAAGGCAGAAAGAGGTATATAAAACCAATAAAAACATTCAAAACAAGTGAATTATAAGAGGGGGGCTAATAATGATCCTAAGACTTTTAGAGTTTTTTAACTATTTTTCATCATATTTAAAGATTTTTTATAGATTTTTTACAGATCTGCTTATTATTTTTACTTATTTTTCATTTCTTCCGATCTTTTTTACATTTATTAGCCCCCTTCTTATAATTCACTTGTTTTGAATGTTTTTATTGGTTTTATATACCTCTTTCTGCCTTGTTACACCTGGAGTAATACATTATGGTATAGCTTTGACCTCCATGTAACGTTATGCACGATATTTTCTGTAAGATATTATCTCGTAAGAATACGAGACCACATACACAATATTAAAGGACCACTATAGGCACCCAGAGAAGTGGTCTGGGTACCAGGTCCAACTAGGGTTAACCCTGCAGCTGTATGTTTACATTAGTGTTAATCCAGCCTCTAGTGACTGTCTCATTGACAGCCGCAAGAGGCGCTTCTCACTGTGAAAATCATTCAGCGCTGACGTCGGAAGAGGGAGGAGATTTCCCCAGCGCCGTGGGAACCCGGTGCTGGAGAAAGGTATGTGATTAACCCCTTCAGACCGACAGGAGGGGGGGCATGAGGGTGGGAGGGACCTAAAGACCTCATAGTGCCAGGAAAACAAGTTGGTTTTCCTGGCACTATAGTGGTTCTTTAACAATGGGTTTGAAAATCTCTGACTGCACTTTAACCATAGACTTGATACTGATCCCAAACACTTCCAATTTATTGGTATCCAGAGAGTGGAGACAAATTGGAGGGGGGAAGACTTGATTATATAGATGCAACAACAAAAGATGAGATGGACTTTTAATTTGAATTTGTGGTGGTACCACCGCTTTTTAGGGTGTTTTTCCCTTGCCTTCGTATAGTGTAATCTGCTCCCCATTCAGGAGCGCTAATCCGAAAGGAACTCCTTCGTCTCCCGAACGGGGACCACCCTGATATCCCATTTAGAACGCTGGTTAGAACGTCCAAATAGAACGTTCGCAACACAGGTGCGAAACCGCAAGGGAAGCAATTAATGAGCGCTCCCCTCGGTGGCCGCCATGTCGTATAGATTAATGCCAGCCAGGGGGAGTGTTCGTGGATTGCTTCCCTTCTCGTTCGTCTCCCGAACGAGGACCTCCTCGGTGCCCCATTAGTATTGGGGACACCACGTATTTTAATGTGAGAGTAGCGTTGGTGGTCTTCCATGGCCTGTGTTTAACTGATAGGGTCCTGTGTTGGGTCTGGAGTTGGTGCACTGAGTCATTGAGGGTGGCCAGGGTAATGTGTATATTGATAATGTCCTCTTCCGAGGCCCTTACCCTTTCTGTGACAGCCTGCACTTCAGTCTTGAGCAGAGCGGAGTCCGCCGTCAGTAGTCTATGGATGTCCTCTAGCAGGATACGCAGGTTACGTTTAGTGGTAGGAGCCGAGTCATCCTAGGGGTCAGCAGGTGAGATTTGCAGGGAGTCCTGCACTGTCTCTGTCTCCTTGCGTCCTGCTGTGGAAGCTGGGTCGTGCTCGGGTGGGTCTGTTGCTGGTGCTGGTTTGTGCTGTGCAGACCTCTGCAACATAGACCCTATGTCCCTGCCGTTGGCCGTGGGCTTTTGAGATCGGCGCCCCATAGTTGCCCTGTTGTCTTGCGTGGGAGTCAGTGTGGGAGGTAAAGCAAGCCCATCTCTCTCCACAGTAGTTCCGCCGAGGAATACCTCGAGATCCAGGAGCCGTGGTTTGAGGTAGGCCGCAGATTTGCACCACTATTTATACTGTTAATCAGGCTAGATAGTTTATGAAGCTGTATCAGCTTTAGTTTTGCAGGGATGGAGCAGATTAGAAGATTTCTCATGGAGCCATGACAAATGGCGTATGAACAGGTTCGATGGCAAGCAGGGCCGGCCTTAGGCAATTAGGCGCCCTGTGCGAAAAGTCTTCATGGCACCCCCTTCACCCCCCACCAAGTTGCCTGAATACAGTAACACACACAGGTACCAGGGTCGTGTGTATCGCAAGGCAAACAAGGCATCTGCCTTGGGCGGCACTTTGCAGGGGGCGGAAAAAAAAGCCGCTAAACCCCCAGGCAGATCCCTTGCTTGCCTCGCGTCCTGGGGGGCTCAAGAGCTGGCCGGCTGGCCACTTTTGAGCCCCCACGAGGCTGGCAGCGATGGAGCATACTCACCTGAGCTCTTCCTGCTCAGCTCCCTCTGCGCCGCTTAATGAAGCTGGGAGACGGAATATGACGTCAGTCCGGCTCCCGGTATCACTAAGCGCCACCTACTCAGCCTGTGCGCCCCCTGCCTGCCGGCCCAGCAGCCACACTGGACTGCAGGTAAGAAATCCACTCCAGGTCTCCCAGGGAGGCTGGGTAGATTTAAAATAAAATAAAAAAAAATATTAGTTTGTGAGTGTTAGTGGAAATGTCTGTGTGTGTGTGTCTGTGAGTGTGTATGTCTAAGTGAATGTGTGTGTCTGTATGTGTCTGTAAGTGTGTAAGTGTGTGTGTCTGTAAGTGAATGTGTGTGTCTGTGAGTGAATGTGTGTGTCGGTCAGTGAGTGTGTATGTGTCAGTCAGTGAGTGTGTGTGTGCCGGTCAGTTAGTGTGTATGTTTCGGTCAGTGGCGGCGTGTGTCTGTCAGTGAGAGTGTGCGTCTGTCAGTGAGTGTCCAAGTAATAGTGTGTGTATGTCATTGTTTGTCAGTGTATATGAGAGTGTGCGTCTGTCAGTGAGTGAACGTCTGTCAGTGAGTGAGCGTCTGTCAGTCAAAGTGCGGCCTTGACCGGAAGGGGTGGGGGAAATTTAAACTTGGTTACAAGCATGTACACACACACACTCAGTTAAAGGCAGTCACACATACAGGTACAGGCACACACAATGGCACAGCTACAGCGACACACACAGACAGACAGTCACACACACAGACAGACACATAGACAGACAGTTACACACACATAAACAGACAGTTATACACACACACATAGACAGTTATACACACACACATACAGATAGACAGTCACACGCAGGCAGTCAGACACAGACAGACACATACAGGCAGGCAGTCACACACACAGGCAGTCACATACACACACACCGACAGACAGTCACACACACAGGCAGGCAGTCACACAGACAGACAGTCACACACACATACACACAGGCAGTCACACACACACAGGCAGTCACACAGACAGTCACACACACACACACACAGGCAGACAGTCACACAGACAGTCACACACACACACACACAGGCAGGCAGTCACACACACACACAGTCACACACACACACAGGCAGGCAGTCACACACACACAGTCACACACACACACACACACACACAGACAGACAGACAGACAGACAGACAGACAGTCACACACACACACACACACACTTACCTCTTTCCAGTGGATGCTGTTGGCTGATGGGGAAGCAGGGACTCCTTCCCTCTTCCTGTGCAGCAGGGGCTTCGGGAGGTATTAGCCCTGCCTCCGCCTCGCGATAAGCCCCGTCCCAGCCTTGCGGTAAGCCCCGCCCCCTCTGCCGCGATTTAAAAAAAACTTTTTTTTTAATAGACCCGGGTGGAGAATAATTAATCCTCCACCCGGGTACCTGTTTTAGCTCCCCTGCACTCCGGCCATGTGCGAGCTGTGTCGGCCACAGGGCGCCCCCAGGTCCATGGCGCCCTGTGCGGCCGCACAGCTCGCACACCCCTAAGGCCGGCCCTGATGGCAAGCCCCGCCCACCCTCCCCCCGGCACCCCATTAGAACGTTCCCACCAATTAATCAGAACGTTCGCTCTTGCAACATAAGTGCGAAACCACAACTTTGCACTGGCAACATAAGTGTGAAACCGCAAGGGAAGTAATTAATGAATGCTCCTCTGAGTGGCCGCCATTTCGTATAGGCGAACGCCAACCAGGGAAAGGATTCGTACCCCATTGCAGGTTTCAGCACAAGAACCTCGCGAATAGAGATTAGTCAGGGAAAGTGCCATTGTGCGGTCGTCTGAGGCTGGTGGGGACACTTTTGGGGCACTGGCCAGTTTGGTGGACTTTCTGAGCCAGGGAGACAAAGGGACGGTCTCTTTTGATGAAGGCCTCTCTGTCGCCCTGTGTGGCGGGCTTTCCATATTTGGGAGACAAAGGGACAGCGACCCCCCGTTCCCACGCTGGGGCTTCCTGGTATAGAGGATCCTGGTATACGACCCCTGTTTGTGTGTGTTGTAGACGCCTTGCATGGGTCTTTGCATAAAATTGTGTGTGGCTCAATAAAATTGTTATACCTCCAGAGCTGTGTGTCGTCCAATTACTAGGGGGAAATGGGTCTCTTGATATTCAAAAGTGGTTCCTAAACATCTGAAGGAAGCTATTAGCAGAGGTAACTGGTCAGGTTATCCGGGGTCCACTACAGAATTCTTTGGCACCATTTGTCCTGAATAGTGATGTCAAAATATGGCATTTTTCATTTCTCTATTTTATTGTTTTTAGGTAGTATTTATTGAGCGATATTGATTGATTATCGTATAACTGTAATGTATATGTGAGAGAAGAGGTGATGAATATACCTCTCACAAATCCATGTGGAAATTTATAAAATATGTATATTTATTGGAATATTTATGCAGTAAATATTAACTATCGGTTTAATAAAACACCCAGGGCTATAGAAATCCCCTTTTGTTTTATAACATACATTTTTGAGTTTACTAAAGCTTTGTAAATATATGCAGTTAATTGATTTATATATTTAATTTTTTTCCCCTCTCTTTTGTATGTATGTTAATGGAAATGTGTGTGTGTGAGTTGCTGTAATTTTGGAGCAAGCCATGAACACTCACAAGTCTTTTTCCCACTACAATGGAATTGACGTGCGAAAGATGATGCGCCACGTCACTTCCGGTTTAAGAGGACTGACCCTCCCCATAACAAAGATGGCGGAATTGTAGAAGGAAGTGATGCGGCTTGGTCTACAGCATCATTTCCATGATGGATACAGTGCACATGTACCAGCTGAGAAGACCACGTTTCCAATCTAGTGCATTTCATTGGCAGCATTGGGAAAGCGGCAACCAATGGGCCTAGAACCGGTACATTTTAAAATGTCAAGGAGGAAGCAGACTTTACCGATTAACAAAGTCCACAGAGTGGGCGAAACGCGCCTCGGAAGGAGGAAAACCTCTGGACTATTAATTAATATATTTAGCCTTTTAGCTATTGTTTTTATGTTTATTTGTAATGCATCTTTTGAAGTCCTGAGAGCTTTACTACGGTCTGCTTTCACAAAAAGGGTGCCCTCTAATCAGGCACATTGGCCATTCCACCTAAAGCCAGGTGGACTCCAGTAAAGGTGAGCAGTCATCTGTTTTGCATACTAGTTATCTGGTACCTGGATACATTACGAGAGGAGCTATTGCTTCTATTTCTTTCTTTATCCTGAGCTTATTCTCAAGGAATCCAGAAGGGGGATCTTTGTACACTAGTAAAAATACCATCTGAGTCTTTCATTTGAGGCCCAGTTCCATGTGAGTTTAACCAGCGTCTTCACACTCCATGTCTTTGTGTTATAAGGTTTTGCACTATAGAGGATTTGTCTCTCTCATATTTGCAGTATTTGAATTAATCATCAGTATCCTAAATAGGTATAGGTGTCTAAATCAAACACCGATATTTGCTCCGCACTACAGGTTGGCGGTAGTTTATCCTCCTTAACCTTTTTATTTTTGCATGGTTTGAGGTGGGTGAGAGTGTAGAAACAGAGGATAACTCTTGAATTTATGATATACACAGTAAAGCGCCTTTCCAACACACACAGCAATAATCGTAAACAATCAGGTGTTCTAAGTGTATCTAATAAATACCTGACCTGACGTCCCGCTCTGCAGCTGTAAGATAAGTAAGTTTTCAGACTTTACTTATAATATACTAGGATTGTCATACTGCATAATGGATTCTAAACACTGTCATTTCCATGGGAAGGAAAATCAAGACGCACCTCTGTAGCATACAGGATGTCGATGATCTTGGAGAGGACTGCTGCATTCTCACTCTCGTGTTCTTGGCAGATCAACTCAATGTCTCGGAGTTTGCTGAAGTAGAAGTCTCGCTCTTTCTCCAGTCCATCCACCGTCAATTTCATCTCCATCAACTACATGGTGTGGAGTAGAGAATCAGAATATTGGACTTGGTAATAAGCAGACACTGACAGGTCCTACAATGAAAGGGAACCTAAAACAATCTTTTTGTCAGGACTACGTTCCATGCCATTACACTGACCTCTGCCCACCCTCTTTTCTGTCATAAAATGTAAGCTTAATATATTTAACGTTGGCAAGCATGCGGACTTCTTTCACAAGCGCTGCGCTCCTCCAATTAAATACCCTCTATGAGAACCATTGATTAGAGAACTGAGTCGGACCGGAAGCGCCCTCTTGTGCTTGTTAGGAAGACATCCCCTGGATAAATGGTTAGTTTTGCAATGTATTGCTGTATCTCCAAAACGTAACGGTTTTACATTGCAGGACTAAAACTACAGGGTAATGCACCCAGGGCACTGCACTGAGATGAAGTGGTCTAGGTGCCTATAGTGTGCCTTTAAACCAGATCTCAACACCCTGCATTAAGGTGGACTTCTTACTATAGTTACACCAAATAACTAGTGTCCAATGTGCCAGGACGAAGCAGGATTCTTCATATTTTACTCTGTAATTATTCTGTTAATATACTTTCTGTCCATTTCATGTGACTTGTGACGGTACCCCGACAGAGATGTGGATCTCTTTTTGTTCTCCAGCCCCAAAAAAGGTAATAACTGACTCTACTAATTAAAATAAAAAAAAGGTTGACCTTCATTCCATCACTAATGATAGTGACTAACCCTGCAAGTCTCACTCACTTTGATATTTCGAGAGTTGCTATAGATAACAAGGTACAAAATGTGTCTGTGATCCATGTACAGGGTATATAGAAAAAACGCAGGTCAAAGGGTATAAAAATCATCATAAATAACGTGGAGGCTTATCGTACAGACTGTGTATAAATGGGGGCTCATCGTACAGACTGTGTATAAATGGGGGCTCATCGTACAGACTGTATAAAACTGGAGTGCAGCAACGAGACCCCCACCACCAAGGTTCCCATGTGAGCCTCGTAGACAGGGGACCAGAAGTAATAAAAAAAAACATGACAAGTATGCAGCATCCTGGGGAAACAAGCTATCAAACGGAGTTATTGTATGGAACTCGTATAGCTAATGGCAGTTAATCACAAACGCCTCGCCAGGAAACTCCAGGGTGAGAGGGATTCCAGCCTATAGAACCTGTTGCTTACAGCGTAAGAAATGGCATTTCTCACACTCTAATTTCTTCCACCAAGGAGGGGGCAGAAGTTCTCTTCCAAGTGAGCTGGAGAATGTGCTTTGCCGCAATCATTTTGACAGAATTCTTCTAGACCCTGAGCAGTAAGTGGGTAAATGAAAAAAGCAGATCCACAGGATCATAACCCGACAGACTTAATTCAAAAAGGGTCGGACCCTGAGACAGGTCCACTAAAAGTCTCCTGTGCCATGTCCACACCAGTAACCCCAGGTTATATCCAGAATATCTACGAGATGCTGAGGGTAAAGATGATATTTGGAATCCCTGTGTTATCGAGTGTGAGAACCATCTTTTGGTACCAACATACCACAAATCTTCAAAATCTGTCCTCGTCATTCATGCTTATCTAGGGTCTGAATGCAAGTCTGATTAATCTGGTGATAGTTAAAGAACTGTGAGACTTTGGGAGTGAAATCTTGTAATCAAGTTGATAATGTGAATGGGGATTTTGGACCCATAAAAAAAAAAAAACAACAAAAAAAAAACATAGTATTTGCCAGGCAGAAGCATCTCTAAGTCTGTTCTATACCCCTTCAGAAAATCTGAATGTGGTCTCATTGATAAAAAGTCTGCACGATAAGCCCCCATTTATATACAGTCTGTACGACAACCCCCAATTTATACACAGTCTGTACAATGAGTCCCCATTTATACACAGTCTGTACGATAAGCCCCCATTTATAAACAGTCTGCACGGTGAGTCCCCATGTATACACAGTCTGCACGATAAGCCCCCATTTATAAACAGTCTGCACGATCAGCCCCCATTTATACACAGTCTGCACGATGAGTCCCCATTTATAAACAGTCTGCACGATGAGTCCCCATTTATACACAGTCTGCACGATAAGCCCCCATTTATAAACAGTCTGCACAATGTGACCCCATTTATACACAGTCTGCACGATAAGCCCCCATTTATAAACAGTCTGCACGATGAGTCCCCATTTATACACAGTCTGCACGATAAGCCCCCATTTATAAACAGTCTGCACGATGAGTCCCCATTTATACACAGTCTGCACGATGAGTCCCCATTTATAAACAGTCTGCACGATGAGTCCCCATTTATACACAGTCTGCACGATAAGCCCCCATTTATAAACAGTCTGCACGATGAGTCCCCATTTATACACAGTCTGCACGATAAGCCCCCATTTATAAACAGTCTGCACAATGTGACCCCATTTATACACAGTCTGCACGATAAGCCCCCATTTATACACAGTCTGCACGATCAGCCCCCATTTATACACAGTCTGCACGATGAGTCCCCATTTATACACAATCTGCACGATGAGTCCCCATTTATATACAGTCTGTACAATGAGCCCCCATTTATACAGTCTGCACGATGAGTCCCCATTTATACACAGTCTACACGATAAGCTCCCATTTATACACAGTCTGTAAGATGAGCACCCATTTATACAGTCTGTACGATGAGCCCCTATTTATACACAGTCTGTACGATAAGCCCCCATTTATTCACAGTCTGTACGATAAGCCCCCATTTATTCCGTCTGTACGATGAGCCCCTATTTATACAGTCTGCACGATGTGACCCCATTTATATACAGTCTGTATGATAAGCCCCCATTAATATACAGTCTGTACGATGAGTCCCCATTACTATACAATCTGTACGATGAGCCCCTATTTATACACAGTCTGTATAATGAGCCCCCATTTACACACAGTCTGTATGATAAGCCCCCATTTATACTCAGTCTGTATGATGAGCCCCCATTTATACAGTCTGAACGATGAGTCCCCATTTAGACACAGTCTGTATGATAAGACCCCATTTATACACAGTCTGTATGATGAGCCCCCATTTATACAGTCTGCACGATAAGCCCCCATTTATGCACAATCATCATGATGAGCCCCAATTAATACACAGTCTGTACGATGAGCCCCCATTTATACACAGTCTGCACGATGTGACCCCATTTATACACAATCTGCACGATAAGCCCCCATTTATACACAGTCTGTACGATGTGACCCCATTTATACACAGTCTCTACGATGAGCCCCCATTTATACACAGTCTCTACGATGAGCCCCCATTTATACACAGTCTGTATTATGAGCCCCCATTTATACACAGTCTGTACGCTGAGCCCCCATTTAAACACAGTCTGTATAATGAGCCCCCATTTATACACAGTCTCTACGATGAGCCCCCATTTATACACAGTCTGTATTATGAGCCCCCATTTATACACAGTCTGTACGCTGAGCCCCCATTTAAACACAGTCTGTATAATGAGCCCCCAATTATACACAGTCTGTACGATGAGCCCCCATTTATACACAGTCTGTATAATGAGCCCCCATTTATACACAGTCTGTACGATAAGCCCCCATTTATACACAGTCTGTACGATAAGCCCCCATTTATATAGCCTGCACGATAAGCCCCCATTTATATAGTCTGCACGATAAGCTCCCATTTATACACACTCTGTACGATAAGCCCTGTGACGGACCGCTGGCACTCCGACCGAGTACCTCCGCCAATCGGTGCTCCTAGCGCTTGCCGAGGATCCAGCTTCCAGTGGGTGAACCTCTCCGAAATCCAGAGAGCAGGAACCAGGAACAAAACAAGCTCTTGCAAGAGCTGACTCTGGGGAGTATGTGATTATAGCAATCCCCAGAGTGTAGTTATCCCATCCCCCAAGCATGAGCCAAGGCTTCAAGAAAGGTGCAAATAGGTCTGGTTTATTGAGGGCTACCTGCCCGGTATTTATGCAAGTGTCCACCAGGTGGATACTCCCCTAGGGGATCTGATGGAACAATGGGACACATATTGGATATTAGCCAATCACAGAAAATACAAACAAAACACCCCCACAGTGACATCACAATCCCTCCTCTCTATCCTGGAGATAATTGGGAAGTAATCAAATTATCTCCCAGGGCAGAGGCAAGACTCCATTAACCACATGGTTACAAAAAGACATAAAATTACACAATGTTACAATTACTACATAAACCATATACATGCAACATATCCCCAGATAGCTTAGATCTGAGCGCACATTATTACTGAATGGCGCTCAGATCACCTACATACAGTGCAATCGCCATGGAGCCAAAGTCTTTTCCATAGTCTCTCATTACACAAATAGGCTCCATGGCATAGCTATCTGGGGTAGCACTACTCACATACTGAAAGTACCGAACGCCCCGGTAGAAATACACAAATAAACCTTTCTGCAGGGTAAAATACAGCTATCAGCACAGGGGCCATAGTCGGAAGGCAGGAGGCTAGCCAGTAGTCCCCTCCAGGCACAAGTGGCGAAGGGCACTTCGTCACAAACCCCCATTTATATACAGTCTGCACGATGAGCCCCCATTTATACACAGTCTGTACGATAAGCCCCCATTTATTTACAGTCTGTACGATGAGCCCCCATTTATACAGTCTGCACAATGTGACCCCATTTATACACAATCTGCACGATAAGCCCCCATTTATACAGTCTGTACGATGAGCCCCCATTTATACAGTCTGTATGATGAGCCCCCATTTATACGCAGTCTGCACGATGTGACCCCATTTATACACAATCTGCACGATAAGCCCCCATTTATACACAGTTTGTACGATGAGCCCCCATTTATATACAGTCTGTACGATAAGCCCCCATTTATACACAGTCTGTATGATGAGACCCCATTTACACACAGTCTGTACGATAAACCCCAATTTAAACACAGTCTGTATGATGAGCCCCCATTTATACAGTCTGAACGATAAGACCCCATTTATACACAGTCTGTATGATGAGCCCCCATTTATACACAGTCTGTATAATGAGCCTCCATTTATACACAGACTGTAAGATGAGCCCCCATTTATACACAGACTGTACGATGAGCCCCATTCATACACAGTCTGTACGATAAGCCCCCATTTATTCACAGTCTGTACGATGAGCCCCTATTTATACAGTCTGTACGATGAGCCCCTATTTATACACAGTATGCACGATGTGACCCCATTTATACACAGTCTGTACGATGAGCCGCCATTTATACACAGTCTGTACGATGAGCCCCCATTCATACACAGTCTGTACGATGAGCCCCCATTCATACACAGTCTGTACGATAAGCCCCCATTTATTTACAGTCTGTACGATGAGCCCCCATTTATTTACAGTCTGTACGATGAGCCCCTATTTATACACAGTCTGCACGAGGAGCCCCTATTTATACACAGTCTGTACGATAAGCCCCCATTTATTCACAGTCTGTACGATGAGACCCTATTTATACAGTCTGCACAATGTGACCCCATTTATACACAGTCTGCACGATGAGCCCCCATTTATACACAGTCTGTACGATGAGACACTATTTATACACAGTCTGTACGATGAGCCCCCATTTATACACAGTCTGTACGATGAGCCCCCATTTATACACAGACTGTATTAAACAACCATTCCCCACATGCCCTATGTGTATTTTCCTTCCCTGTGTAATATAACGAGTGGCCAGGACATATTATATATTATAAAATGCTAGTGTAGTGGGATTTGTAGATTAGGGGCTGTGGAGACTATTCCTGGGTTCCCATACAGTAAGGCATCCAGCTCTCACCTGTTGGTTGAGCTCCATTATCTGCGTGTCCATCTCGTGGCCCCCATTTCTGGTGATCTGCATATTTTTTCTGACTGGGGGTGCTGCGTTGTGCACTCTGACAATGGGCTGCATGATTTTGGGAGCTGTGGGGGACGTTCTCTGTGGGACTGGAGAAACAAGGAATGAAGTTATAGCAATGATGTGCTTTACCTGCATATACACGCAAGGGGTAAACAGTGAGACACTGCGAATTAGAAGTATAGCAAACAGACTGAACAAATCTGGACTCAATAATCAAAGACCCATTACATGAACCTTGCTGAGGGTGATGGGAATTGTAGTTCACGGACAGCAGATGGTGACCAACCCTGGAATACAGTATGTTTCCGGTCATTAGAGGTAATTATAATAGGAATCAGCCAGAGTACACAATTACCCACAATGCCAAGGGCCTTACCATACTGTAACACAGAGACCCTCACAGGTAAATAAATAATGGCTCTGATGACTGATGGGACATTTTCAAATTGTCTCAATTAAAAGTATAAACCAGTTGAGGAATAGCCCACCAAGGGTTGTACCTATGTACCTGCAGTAAAAAACAGACAATAGGTGCGCTATGATCTAAAGTACAATATTGTTCAAACAACACAAAGTGCAAATCCCAGTGCAATGGTATAAAGTGCTTAATGTGACAAGACACTTATACACATTTATAACAATCTGTGTCACCAATGACATAAGGTGATAATGTACAGCAATCTGTGTGAGTAACTCACTCTAAAGGGCACTAAAAACGTGTAAGCTAAAAAACACTTAAAGTGATATCGTGCAAAAAATATGTATAAAACAACTTACACTAGCAGCAAATTCTCAGGTAAATTTCCAATAATAGAAGCATAGAAAACAGAAAATATATATAGTGTGAAACTGTAAAATACAGAGAACATAAAAGTGTAGGTGAGGTAGGTAATCAACTCACAGACATAGAGCAAATGAGTCTGCTCTAACTTTCACAGCCTTAGTAAATGGACTTTCACTCCAGCCTGTGGTATAAAATGAACAGCCTTTATTTCAACATGGATAAAACACCAAAGCTTCAAATATCACCCTGTTCCCTTGTAGCAAAAAGACGGTCCTGCTGCTGGGTACATGCAGTAGCCGGCCAGCCAAAGTGTCCTGCAACAGTATACAGTGGTGGCTAAAAATAAAATACAGTGTCTTTGACATACGAAGGCATGGTTTTTACTAGATCCTGTAACCAAATGTCTACGTATTTGGAGAGATTCGCAGACACTGAGTCTATCCCCGAAACGATAGGTCTACCGGGGGATGTTTTGCATCCTTGTGAATCTTAGGAAGGCTGTAGAAAGTAGGCACTCTGGGGTATTGCTGTAATATGAATTTATAAAGGGGCTAGTATAGTTATACAAGACACTAATGACTATCTTAAAGAATGTTTTAAACGACTAAGTGATGACAAAGTGTCAGAGTGCCTACTTTCTACACCCTTCCTAAATAAAAATAAATGCCTTAAGGGAATAAATAAGTTTAGGACAAAATACGTAGACAAGGATTTTTATATAAAAGATTTTATGACTTGTTTTAGTAAAAATTGTATTTATCTTTTAATTTGTCCCTGTGGGCTGCAATATGTAGGCCGTACAATTCAACCTTTGCACAAGAGAATCTATGAACATGTAAATAACATCCTTAAAGGTTATGAGAACCACAGCGTTTCAGCCCACTTCAAAAAGTATCATAACCAGGACCCCAAGGGTCTGTTTTTTTTAGGGATTAAAATAGCGAACAAAACGTGGCGAGGTGGCAATCATATAAATAATATAGGAAAAGAGGAGATGAAGTGGGTGTATAAACTTGATACTTTGGAGGTCTAAACATAGAATTTGATCTTTTTAACTTTTTATAGTATATTTTTTTTATATATTTATTTTTTTTTTTTAATTCTTTATTTTCGTTGTGCATAGGAGATTACAACATTGCTTGTATAGCCACAACAGCTCAAACAAGCACGGTGTTCATAGAGTGATAGACATAGTTGTGGCATAAAAATAACTTGCACATTTTTTAGTTAATTAGACGTTTCATAGTATTGCTAACAAGTTTAGCGTGAGAATAAAAAAAGTAAAGAAACATAAGCTTAATATTGAGTAGAAGTTTAGCAGGTATGTGCCATGAGGAACAGTGCACTTTTTGCGTAATTTTTACATACATCAGGGAAGGCAAATATGTGCATCAAGGATAATATGTAGCTTTACAGTTTCATGGTATAGCGTATTATTTAAATACATAGCAGAAAATAACATAAGCCTACAGCACACATTTTAGTCAAATTATGTCACCATGTATGTCAGTCTCAAAACGTTATATTTAAAATGATCAAAAACAGGTTAAACACGACTAACGCATATATTAATTTCAGTGATCCATAACAGTCGTCTACAATTGGTTATGTCAATTAATGAATGCTTATGAAAGAAAAAATAATAATAAAACTTTAAATAAGACAGGAGCAGTGTTGTCCTCAGCATCTGAGCTTTCAGCAGGATGAGTCCTTTATGTTGTCCAGTTAAGATGGGCCATTCACACCCGCGGGCATCTCCGCAATGGGTCACCCTCTTGTGCCCCCACCCTGGGCAGACTCCAGTCCGTCGGTGGGTAGATCCTTGGTGCCGTGGGCACTCGGTTACTTGGGCAGTCCAGCTGATCCCCCCCCTAAGATAGACTGATATCAAATACAAACAACAAAAAACCTGCTTAGAGAAGGGAAAGAAGAGTAAAAATCAAAAAATTAATTAAAGTGAAAAATTTAAAAATTAACAATAGCATCATACAGGTATCAAAATGTATATAATTTTTTTTTTTATATATTTTTTTATTAAAAAAAATTATATACATTTTTGATACCTGTATGATGCTATTGTTAATTTTTAAATTTTTCACTTTAATTAATTTTTTGATTTTTACTCTTCTTTCCCTTCTCTAAGCAGGTTTTTTGTTGTTTGTATTTGATATCAGTCTTGTAAATAATGAGCTGTCCCTTTTAATCTTACTGTTTTTTTTTACTATTTAGTAAGGGGTATGTAACTTTAGTTGGTTACTTGGAATAAATTGGTGTTTATGTTTTAAATAAAATATCTCCCATAAGGTTAACATGTATTAATATATGGCAGGATGTGCGATGTCTCTAAGGAATGGTAACTCTAGGTTTATTTAAGCAATAGTTGATGTTATACTAAAAGGTGTTTGCACTTTAAATATGAGAGAGCCGAAAATATCATAAGGATTGATGGACTTTGAAGTCAGCCAGTGAGAACCTTTTATTTACATATTATGCCCATCTGGGCGGACTTATAAGGGACTGCGTGGAGGGAGAACGGCAGATCTGAGGAAGCCGTGTGATTCGGCGAAACGCGTCATCTGACATCATCACGCTTGACCCCGCCTCCCGGAGTAGCTCGATCGAAAAACGGAGCTGCAACAGTAAATTGCAGGACACTTTGGCCGGCCGGCTACTGCATGTACCCAGCAGCAGGACCGTCGTTTTGCTACAAGGGAACAGGGTAATATTGGAAGCTTTGGTGTTTTATCCATATTGAAATAAAGGCTGTTCATTTTATACCACTGGCTGGAGTGAAAGTCCATTTACTAAGGCTGTGAAAGTTAGAGCAGACTCATTTGCTCTATGTCTGTGAGTTGATTACCTACCTCACCTACACTTTTATGTTCTCTGTATTTTACAGTTTCACACTATATATATTTTCTGTTTTCTATGCTTCTATTATTGGAAATTTACCTGAGAATTTGCTGCTAGTGTAAGTTGTTTTATACATATTTTTTGCACAATATCACATAAGTGTTTTTTAGCTTACACGTTTTTAGTGCCCTTTAGAGTGAATTACTCACACAGATTGCTGTACATTATCACCTTATGTCATTGGTGACACAGATTGTTATAAATGTGTATAAGTGTCTTGTCACATTAAGCACTTTATACCATTGCACTGGGATTTGCACTTTGTGTTGTTTGAACAATATTGTACTTTAGATCATAGCGCATCTATTGTCTGTTTTTTGTGGTTTTAGGAGTTTTTGGGGGCTAATACACTGTTTGTTTAGGTGCTGCTCTCCTTTTTTGTATTTTTATTTTATAACTTTATTGATAGCGCCATTTGTTCCGCTTGTTTTATTGTATTGTATTTATGTACCTGCAGTGCCAATTGGCTTCTTGATTTTATGTTCTCCTGGGTTTGGCATAGGTGCCACATCCTGTCCTTGTCTGGCCAACATTGGATCATATTCTTTCCCATCATAATTGGCATCAAAGAATTTTTTAAACCACTGGACAAACTCAAAGTTATCCTGGAACTTTCCTTTCACCAATCGTTCCACTGGGATTATCTGCAAGAGACACAGTTTGTGTGATTATATATATATATAGATATGGACAGTTTGTGTGTGAGTGTATGTATGTATATATATATAGATATTGTAGCAGAACCCCTTTGGCTGTCCAATATATTCCCTTTTATTGTTGGAACCTAAGAGTTTTTCCTGTACAACCATATGTGGCCATGCTTTGTTCGGTAAAAAGATGTACAAGTCTGCATGTGAACGGCTATTCACCATACGAACCAAAGTACCGAACAACCGGACCACCCTGGTGTGAAGTGTGGCTGTAATTTACCTCCCTGTATGATCGTTCCATTCCCTTGGTTTAAACGCACGAACACTCTGTTGTATTCCCTAGGTGGACACCATTTCGGCAGCCGAACAATTGGCGGCAGCCGAACACGTGGTGGCAGCCATCTTAAACCCGCGAACAGCGGTGTTTGGTCGTCGAGTGTCTGGAACTCAAAACGGACACTCGACTAACCGAACACCGCTAAGACCTCCAGGACTTCAGAAAGTGCCGATTGAAACACACGAACGGCCCCGTCGTTCGGTAGGATGAATCCCACGAACTAGGGGATTCATCCGACTACCAACTCAACCATGGATGGCATAGCCATTCGGGACTTTTGATGCACGAACAGGGTCAGGGTCAGATCTCACTATTTTTGGCTACTTTACCCATGCGGTCGGTCAAATCTTTGCCTTCTCATAACTCCCGAACCCCTGGTCTGATCTGGGTGATTTGGGTGATTTTTGGATATGTTCCTCACCCAGATCAGGGCTACCAGGGGGGTACCATATTAAAGGTGTGCCTACCATATTTGGGGTACATCCAGGAATTGGGGAAAAGTATGTACTTTATAATTATGTTAAAGGGAAACTCCAGTGCCAGGAAAACAATACGTTTTCCTGGCACTGGAGGGTCCCTCTCCCTCCCACCCACCAATCCCCAGTTACTGAAGGAAAATCCTTGCTATAATCCAGGACGTGACCTCTAGTGGCTGTCTATTAGACAGCCACTAGAGGTGGAGTTAACCCTGGAAGGTAATTATTGCAGTTTATAAAAAACTGCAATAATTACAGTTGCAGGGTTAGGAGTAGTGGGAGTTGGCACCCAGACCACTCCAATGGGCAGAAGTGGTCTGGGTGCCTGGAGTGTCCCTTTAACTGTTAAGCTAAGGGGAAGAGATGTGTGGGAGGTAACGTCTATGTGATTGGTTACTGTACTAATTGTGGTGAATCCCTCCCTTGCATGGGAGAATCCCATAAAAGCAGGAATGTTGCCATTAAACTTCAGTTCAACTCCTGATACTGTGTGTCGTCCAGTGATTGGGAAAGGTGATGGGATACTATTGGATTTTATTGCTGATTGTGGTGGATACTCTCTTGGATTTATTACTTGCATTATTCTAATATACCAGTGGAGTTAAGCTGTGGGAAATCAGCTCTCCGCTACAGATATGGACAGTTTGTGTGTGTGATTATATATATATATATATATACATGGACAGTTTGTGTGTGATTATATATGGATAGTGCGCATATCTATTAGGTTCGATGGCACATTAGATTTAATGGCGCACTAGATTCGATGGCACATTAGGAAAGGGGAGACAGCAGTCAGCGTAGGAGGAAAGTGGAGACAGCAGTCTGGGTAGGAGGAAAGTGGAGACAGCAGTCTGGGTAGGAGGAAAGTGGAGACAGCAGTCTGGGTAGGAGGAAAGTGGAGACAGCAGTCTGGGTAGGAGGAAAGTGGAGACAGCAGTCTGGGTAGGAGGAAAGTGGAGACAGCAGTCTGGGTAGGAGGAAAGTGGAGACAGCAGTCTGGGTAGGAGGAAAGTGGAGACAGCAGTCTGGGTAGGAGGAAAGTGGAGACAGCAGTCTGGGTAGGAGGAAAGTGGAGACAGCAGTCTGGGTAGGAGGAAAGTGGAGACAGCAGTCTGGGTAGGAGGAAAGTGGAGACAGCAGTCTGGGTAGGAGGAAAGTGGAGACAGCAGTCTGGGTAGGAGGAAAGTGGAGACAGCAGTCTGGGTAGGAGGAAAGTGGAGACAGCAGTCTGGGTAGGAGGAAAGTGGAGACAGCAGTCTGGGTAGGAGGAAAGTGGAGACAGCAGTCTGGGTAGGAGGAAAGTGGAGACAGCAGTCTGGGTAGGAGGAAAGTGGAGACAGCAGTCTGGGTAGGAGGAAAGTGGAGACAGCAGTCTGGGTAGGAGGAAAGTGGAGACAGCAGTCTGGGTAGGAGGAAAGTGGAGACAGCAGTCTGGGTAGGAGGAAAGTGGAAACAGCAGTCTGGGTAGGAGGAAAGTGGAAACAGCAGTCTGGGTAGGAGGAAAGTGGAAACAGCAGTCTGGGTAGGAGGAAAGTGGAGACAGCAGTCTGGGTAGGAGGAAAGTGGAGGCAGCAGTCAGCATAGGTAGGAGAGAAGTGGAGACAGAAATCAGAGTATGGTAGAAGGCAGAATTTGAGATGAGGGAGGCAGAAGGAAGGTACGAAAAGGTCCTCTCTACATGCTCTATGAAACATATACATTACACTTAATTAAGCACACACGCAATAGACACAATGCAGAAAATCACCCACTGTATTACTCTCATTTATTTATAAAGGGGATACAAATGGCGTGAAAGCTGTAGTAAAGATTATTCTGATGTAAAGACACAGAAAGATAAAGTACACACAGGTAATACACACAGCACCTACTTTGTCCACGCTCATCTTTTTGAAGGCCCCTTGTAAGACTTTAAAGTTGTGGATATATTCGTGTTCTAGTTTGGCTTGAAACTTCACTTTCTTTAATTGTATACATCCTGGGAATAGCATATCCATGAAATGACAGTAAGCAGCCCCTAGGCGGAGACAAGAGCAATTTCTATTATAACATCCCATCAGAAGACATTCCACTTCCTATAACTAGAATCATTTCTTATACAGGTCACCTCTCTCCTAACCTCAACCACCACTCTAAAACTGGAACACTAAAATCCCCATATAGCTCACCTCTCTCCTAACCTCAACCAGCACTCTAAAACTGGAACACTAAAATCCCCATATAGGTCACCTCTCTCCTAACCTCAACCAGCACTCTAAAACTGGAACACAAATCCCCATATAGCTCACCTTTCTCCTAACCTAAACCAGCACTCTAAAACTGGAACACAAACCCCCATATAGGTCACCAACCTCCTAACCTCAGCCAGCACTCTAAAACTGGAACACTAAAATCCCCATATAGCTCACCTTTCTCCTAACCTCAGCCAGCACTCTAAAACTGGAACACTAAAATCCCCATATAGCTCACCTCTCTCCTAACCTCAGCCAGCACTCTAAAACTGGAACACAAATCCCCATATAGGTCACCAACCTCCTAACCTCAGCCAGCACTCTAAAACTGGAACACTAAAATTCCCATATAGCTCACCTCTCTCCTAACCTCAGCCAGCACTCTAAAACTGGAACACTAAAATCCCCATATAGCTCACCTTTCTCCTAACCTCAGCCAGCACTCTAAAACTGGAACACTAAAATCCCCATATAGCTCACCTTTCTCCTAACCTCAGCCAGCACTCTAAAACTGGAACACTAAAATCCCCATATAGCTCACCTCTCTCCTAACCTCAGCCAGCACTCTAAAACTGGAACACTAAAATCCCCATATAGCTCACCTCTCTCCTAACCTCAACCAGCACTCTAAAACTGGAACACTAAAATTCCCATATAGCTCACCTCTCTCCTAACCTCAGCCACCACTCTAAAACTGGAACACTAAAATCCCCATATAGCTCACCTCTCTCCTAACCTCAACCAGCACTCTAAAACTGGAACACTAAAATTCCCATATAGCTCACCTCTCTCCTAACCTCAACCAGCACTCTAAAACTGGAACACAAATCCCCATATAGGTCACCAACCTCCTAACCTCAGCCAGCACTCTAAAACTGGAACACTAAAATCCCCATATAGCTCACCTCTCTCCTAACCTCAACCAGCACTCTAAAACTGGAACACTAAAATCCCCATATAGCTCACCTCTCTCCTAACCTCAACCAGCACTCTAAAACTGGAACACTAAAATCCCCATATAGCTCACCTTTCTCCTAACCTAAACCAGCACTCTAAAACTTGAACACAAATCCCCATATAGCTCACCTCTCTCCTAACCTCAACCAGCACTCTAAAACTGGAACACTAAAATTCCCATATAGCTCACCTCTCTCCTAACCTCAACCAGCACTCTAAAACTGGAACACAAATCCCCATACAGGTCACCAACCTCCTAACCTCAACCAGCACTCTAAAACTGGAACACTAAAATTCCCATATAGCTCAACTCTCTCCTAACCTCAGCCAGCACTCTAAAACTGGAACACAAATCCCCATATAGCTCACCTTTCTCCTAACCTAAGCTAGCACTCTAAAACTGGAACACTAAAATCCCCATATAGCTCACCTTTCTCCTAACCTAAACCAGCACTCTAAAACCAGAATACAAATCCCCATATAGGTCACCTCTCTCCTAACCTCAGCCAGCACTCTAAAACTGGAACACAAATCCCCATACAGGTCACCAACCTCCTAACCTCAGCCAGCACTCTAAAACTGGAACACAAATGCCCATACAGTTCACCAACCTCCTAACCTCAACCAGCACTCTAAAACTGGAACACAAATCCCCATACAGGTCACCTCCCTCCTAACCTCAACCAGCACTCTAAAACTGTAACACTAAACTCCCCATACAGGTCACCTCTCTCCCAACCTCAACCAGCACTCTAAAACATGTGCTACAGCAACTAAAGAAAGTTAATGTAAACAAAGCCATAGGGCCAAATGGCATTCACTCACAAGTAATTAAAGGAACACTATAGTCACCTAAATTACTTTAGCTAAATAAAGCAGTTTTAGTGTATAGATCATTCCCCTGCAATTTCACTGCTCAATTCACTGCCATTTATGAGTTAAATCACTTTGTTTCTGTTTATGCAGCCCTAGCCACATCTCCCCTGGCTATGATTGACAGAGCCTGCATGAAAAAAAAACAGGTTTCACTTTTAAACAGATGTAATTTACCTTAAATAATTGTATCTTAATCTCTAAATTGAACTTTAATCACACACAGGAGGCTCTTGCAGGGTCTAGCAAGCTATTAACATAGCAGGGGATAAGAAAATCGTAATTAAACAGAACTTGCAATAAGGAAAGCCTAAATAGGGCTCTCTTTACAGGAAGTGTTTATGGAAGGCTGTGCAAGTCACATGCAGGGAGGTGTGACTAGGGTTCATAAACAAAGGGATTTAACTCCTAAATGGCAGAGGATTGAGCAGTGAGGCTGCAGGGGCATGTTCTATACACCAAAACTGCTTCATTAAGCTAAAGTTGCTCAGGTGACTATAGTGTCCCTAACTGTGGGAATAAGTGAACCTTTATTTTTAATTGCTAAAGATTATTTTCTTTCAGAAACTGGGGGATTAGAGGAAGGCAGATGTAATTCCTATATTCAAAATGGTTTAAAATCATTGTCTGGAAATTATAGACACATGAGCTTAAATTATACGGCTGGGAAAATATTTGTAGGGTTATTAAGGCATAATTTACCATGCAGGTAATCTCGCTCCTAATATCATGCAGCATTCTAGAAGTAGAAGTCTAAAACCCCCATCCAGGTCACCTCCCTCCTAACCTCACCCAGCTGCAGGGCAGGGCAGGAGATCTGTAATCTACCTATGTTAAAGACCAGTTTAGAGAGAGATGACCTATGATTAATGTTATGGTTAACTTTATTGAATGCCTGTGGAAAGTCTAGGAGAAGGGCTCCAGTAAGTTTGCCATGTACCATGCACTCAATAACATTGTAAATATATAGGAGGGCATCTTTGGCTGCTGACCCAGAATCCCGAATGCTCAGCTGCATAAACTGACATAAACCCCATCCAGCTTAAAAATACTAAATATTCATAATATGGCAGCACTTCCTTAACTGAACACATCTAATGGCCTTGTCCTATTCCTTACCGGAGCGCATCTAACTGCCTTGTCCTATTCCTTACCAGAGCGCATCTAACTGCCTTGTCCTATTCCTTACCGGAGCACATCTAACTGCCTTGTCCTATTCCTTACCGGAGCACATCTAACTGCCTTGTCCTAATTCTTACCTGAACACATCTAACAGTCTTGTCCTTTTCCTTACCTGAGCACGTCTATTCCTATTCCTTACTGGAGCACATCTAACTGCCTTGTCCTATTTTTTTACCGGAGCACATCTAACTGCCTTGTCCTATTCCTTACCGGAGCACATCTAACTGCCTTGTCCTATTCCTTACCGGAGCACATCTAACTGCCTTGTCCTATTCCTTACCGGAGCACATCTAACTGCCTTGTCCTATTCCTTACCGGAACACATCTAACTGCCTTGTCCTTTTCCTTACCGGAGCACATCTAACTGCCTTGTCCTATTCCTTACCGGAACACATCTAACTGCCTTGTCCTATTCCTTACCGGAACACATCTAACTGCCTTGTCCTATTCCTTACCGGAGCACATCTAACTGCCTTGTCCTATTCCTTACCGGGGCACATCTAACTGCCCTGTCCTATTCCTTACCGGAACACATCTAACTGCCTTGTCCTTTTCCTTACCGGAGCGCATCTAACTGTCTTGTCCTTTTCCTTACCGGAGCACATCTAACTGCCTTGTCCTATTCCTTACCGGAATACATCTAACTGCCTTGTCCTATTCCTTACCGGAGCGCATCTAACTGTCTTGTCCTTTTCCTTACCGGAGCACATCTAACTGCCTTGTCCTATTCCTTACCGGAGCACATCTAACTGCCTTGTTCTTTTCCTTAGCGGAGCGCATCTAACTGTCTTGTCCTTTTCCTTACCGGAGCACATCTAACTGCCTTGTCCTATTCCTTACCGGAGCACATCTAACTGTCTTGTCCTTTTCCTTACCGGAACACATCTAACTGCCTTGTCCTATTCCTTACCGGAGCACATCTAACTGCCTTGTCCTTTTCCTTACCAGAACACATCTAACTGCCTTGTCCTTTTCCTTACCTGAGCACGTCTATTCCTATTCCTTACCGGAGCACATCTAACTGCCTTGTCCTTTTCCTTACCGGAACACATCTAACTGCCTTGTCCTATTCCTTACCGGAGCACATCTAACTGCCTTGTCCTTTTCCTTACCGGAACACATCTAACTGCCTTGTCCTATTCCTTACGGGAGCACATCTAACTGCCTTGTCCTTTTCCTTACCTGAGCACATCTAACTGCCTTGTCCTAATTCTTACCTGAACACATCTAACAGTCTTGTCCTTTTCCTTACCTGAGCACGTCTATTCCTATTCCTTACTGGAGCACATCTAACTGCCTTGTCCTATTTTTTTACCGGAGCACATCTAACTGCCTTGTCCTAATTCTTACCTGAACACATCTAACAGTCTTGTCCTTTTCCTTAACGGAACACATCTAACTGCCTTGCCCTATTCCTTACCGGAGCGCATCTAACTGCCTTGCCCTATTCCTTACCGGAAAACCTCTAACTGCCTTGTCCTATTCCTTACCGGAGCGCATCTAACTGCCTTGTCCTATTTCTTACCTGAGCACATCTGTTCGATCTTGGAATAATTTAGCTGTAAGGAGTCATTCACCCACGCTAAAAAGTCATGGCGACTCAGGTTCTCACTGCTCACAGACGTGGAATGAACATTGACCGCCATCCCCCAGCTGCAAGAAAATAAAAAAGATTGCTTTTAATTGCGGCAATCCTTCCATCTCACATATAGTAGTACCGAGCACCCACCACCCATGACATATTCAGTGTGGTATTGTCATGCAGTTTGATCATTGTGTAGTCCATAGAGAGTATCTTTTATAGACTAAATAACAAGGGAAATCAATACACTGCTATTTTTGCAATCTATCAATATAAATTCTAGCACTGCAACATGTATAATGCTTTTGATACCTTTTCAATGAATTGCTCAACAGTGTACCAAAATGCTCAATGGGTACTGAAATAAAAAAGAAATCTACCCGAGACGACACATTTGAGTGAAAACACAGTTAGTCTTCAGAGCTGCTGAACATGATGTTTTTGTTAAGGGAAAATCGACCCCTTTAACATCATCTCAGTGAAGTTTTTTATGGGGAATCTAACCTTATGAAATTAAACGGTTATCTAACTGTTTGGAAAATGGTTTAATCAACTTAACTCAGTAGCCCTCATCTCACATTTGCAGAGCCCACATCCCGTTTCTCCCCACTTTTATCCAACCATTCTAGATTGTTACCACTGGAATAGGGCCCTTAACCCCTCCTGTATTTATTTGTCACATTTTGTATGGTCTCTGATGTATTTTATCTTTGTGTTTTTAATTGTACCAACAGTACTCATGTACAGTGCTATGGAACATTTTGGAGCTCTATAAAAACCATATAATAATAATATATTAATTAACAGGAGACTCTCGCCATACAGGACATTCCTCGACTGGAGACTCCCGCCATACAGGATATTCCCAAATGGGAGACTCCAGCCATATAGGACATTCAGACTGGAGACTCCTGCCATACAGGATATTCCCAAATGGGAGACTCCTGCCATACAGGACATTCACAGACGGGAGACTCCCGCCATACAGGACATTCACAGACAGGAGACTCCCGCCATACAGGACATTCACAGACAGGAGACTCCCGCCATACAGGACATTCACAGGCAGGAGACTCCCGCCATACAGGACATTCACAGGCAGGAGACTCCCGCCATACAGGACATTCCCGGACAGGAGACATCTGCCATACAGGACATTCACAGACAGGAGACTCCCGCCATACAGGACATCCCCGGACAGGAGACATCTGCCATACAGGACATTCACAGACAGGAGACTCCCGCCATACAGGACATTCACAGACAGGAGACTCCCGCCATACAGGACATTCACAGACAGGAGACTCCCGCCATACAGGACATTCACAGACAGGAGACATCTGCCATACAGGACATTCATGGACAGCAGACTCTTGCCATACAGGACATTCATGGACAGCAGACTCTTGCCATACAGGACATTCATGGATAGCAGACATCTGCCATAAAGGACATTTATGGACAGGAGACTCCCGCCATACAGGACATTTATGGACAGGAGACTCCCGCCATACAGGACATTCTCTGGTACCATATTCACTAACTGACAGCTTACCTTGTTAGTCAGAAATATAAGAAGAGGATTAATTACAGTGATTAGATTAGTAATTATTTTATTAGTGTCAGGATCGGGACAGGGATCCAACACGCAGAGTACAAACAGTAGCCAGATACGTATACCGGACCTTAGAATGGCCGGACTAACGTAAGTAGTACAGTATAGAATGGTCAAAGACAAGCCGAGGTCGAGGGTAACAGAAGACAGGTAAGCGAGAGACAAGCCGAATCAAGGGTAACAGAGATAAGCAGAGTAAGGTAAACAAGCCGGGTCAAAACCAAAAGGGATAATAGAATACACAAGCACTGAGTGACTAGAACAAGCTAGAACCACGACAGGGCAATGAGCTAATGAACGAAGCTCTGTTAAATACCGAGGCTTCCTCCGAGGCTTCCTGATTGGTCCTGCAGCAATTGAGTGACAGGTTGTTCCGGAGGAGTGTCCTGATGACAACTTCCTGCCTAGATGCTGTAAAAGGCAGTCACTCCCTCGCGGCCGGCCTTGCATGACCGGATAGACCGTGGAGACCGTGGAGAGCCATCAGGCCGTCTGGATGGAGGAACAGCTAAGTCTCTACCTCTTTCGGAGGTAGAGACCGCAGGTACCCTGACAGTACCCCCCCTCTCAGATACGCCCACCGGGCGGAATACACCAGGGCGAGAAGGGAATCGAGAGTGAAACGCCCTGCGGAGACGGGGAGCACGCACCGCCTCCTGAGGTACCCAACTTCTCTCCTCAGGACCATAACCCTTCCAATCGACCAGATATTGCAGTTTCCCCCGGGAGATTCGAGAATCAACGATGGAATTGACCTCATACTCCTCCTGACCCTCCACCTGAACTGAGCGGGGAGGGGCGATCGTGGAGGAGAACCTGTTACATATTAATGGTTTTAGCAAGGAAACATGAAATGAATTAGGAATGCGTAAGGCATTAGGCAACGCTAAACGATACGCAACTGGGTTAATTTGAGACAGTACCCTGTAAGGTCCAATATATCGAGGAGCAAACTTCATGGACGGCACTTTTAACCGAATGTTTCTAGTACTTAACCATACTCTATCGCCTGGAACAAACACCGGTGCTGCCCTTCTACGTTTGTCAGCGTGTTTTTTAACCAGCGTAGAATTGTGCAAAAGGATTTGTCGAGTTTGATCCCACAACTCTCTTAAATTGGCAACATGAACATCCACCGACGGTATCCCTTGAGAAGAAGACTCCGAAGGAAGGATGGAAGGATGAAAGCCATAATGCAAGAAAAAAGGGCTAGAATGCGTAGAATCACAAATGAGATTGTTATGTGCAAACTCCGCCCAAGGAATCAAACCGACCCAATCGTCCTGGTGTTCTGAAACGAAACAATGTAAATATTGTTCAACTTTTTGGTTAGTGCGTTCAGCAGCTCCATTGGACTGAGGATGATAGGCAGAGGAGAAATTCAATTTGATGCCTAGTTGGGAGCAGAATGATCTCCAAAAACGGGAAACAAATTGGGAGCCTCTGTCAGAGACAATTTGGGAAGGTATCCCATGCAAACGGAAAATCTCCCTGGCGAATATCTCCGCTAATTCGGGCGAAGATGGGAGTTTAGGTAAGGGAATGAAGTGAGCCATTTTAGTAAATCTGTCTACCACAGTGAGGATGACAGTCTGCTTTTTAGAGATAGGCAAATCAACAATGAAGTCCATTGCCAGGCAGGACCAAGGCTTTTCAGGAACCTCTAAAGGGTGCAGAAATCCGCATGGAAGCGAATGGGGTAGCTTGGTCTTGGTACAAACTTCTCATGCCCCGATGAATTCTTTAATATCCTTGCGTAAGTCAGGCCACCAAAAATCTTTAGAGACCAGCGCATAAGTCTTGCGGATGCCAGGATGCCCAGCCACCTTGCTGTTATGGAGACAGCGTAGCACCTCCAGTTGGAGAGCGGCAGGAACGAAGTGCCGATCCCCAGGAGTCTGTTTGGGTGCCAAATGCTGAAACTTCATGATCTCAGAAAGCAATGGAGGGGGGCGTGGCCTGACAAGCGAAGGAGACAGTCGCATGGCCTCCGAGCTCCGGCTATACCGACGACAAAACTCAAATAATAGGGTGGACCCACACCCCAGAAACGACCAGGGAGACCCCAATTGCCACCCAATGGGCAGGAAAGCAAAAAAACCAAAGCCTGACAGACCCAGACAGGGTATGGACATTGGAGACCTCTGGCGCCAGGCCTACAGCACACACGAGGCTAAAATGGCGTCCCTCCATGGCGGTTGCTCCGATTTCACCGACGGAGCATCGGAGGAGGAGGAAACCGACTGCACACCGCAGAAAGCACCACCGGCGATCCGCACAGCACCTGTTTGCCCTGCGCCCGACACAACCCCGGCAACGCTACCCGCAATCAGAGAACTGATCACAAACCTCCAAATGAAAATATCGGCGGATGTGGCCTTGTTAAGAGAGGACCTGCGAGGCCTGACAGGACGCATTGGCGCTGTGGAAAACACCTCGAGAGAGCAAGGCAGGCAGCTGACGGAGCTGAGACAGGAGGTGGAGGAACTCAGACAACTGACCAGGGCACAAGAAAGCAAATTTGATGCCCTGGAAGATAAACGGAGACAGAAGAATCTAAAAATTCGAGGGGTGTCGGACAACATACCGGCAGAAGAACTTCCCCACTTTGCCAGGCGCCTCCTCACAGCCATCCTGACCCCAAAACAGGCGAAGACAGTGCCACTAGACGGGATATTTAGAATCCCTAAATCGGCCAAAGCACCTCCCTCAGCTCAGGGTGACCTAGTGATACAATTCCAGTGCCACAAAGACAAGGCAGCGCTGCTGGCCGCTATCAGGGGACACACACCTTACAACTTCGAAGGAATGGCACTCGGATTCTTTGCAGACCTTTCTGGGGGTACACTTGCCTGGAGACGAACACTTCGTCCGCTCACCTCCCTCCTGCGCATGAAGAACACCAGCTACCGCTGGGGCCAGGCTCGCACGCTATTAATTCCAAGGGAAGACACCACCATCACCGTCCGTGACCAGCAGGACGCGGCAAAATGCCTGCAGGCTCTGGGACTCCCTCCGGACTCACTAAACCAGGCAACACAGACAGGCCTGAACCCGCATAGCTGGGACCCCGCAACCACCCGTGTGTTCATACCCAGAGTACCAGCCTCAACTTCTGGGATCACAGCTACGACTTGAGACCGCCCTGGCCTCACCCCGCTGATGATCAGCTGAAAAGCCGCCGCCTCATATCTAAAGGGACGCTATCCTGCCTACTATACCCTGATATGTATTGTTCTGTTTTCGTTTTTCTTTTTCGTTAAATGCATAATTTAAGAGTCACACTTAACCCCGTGCGGACCCAAGGCCGCGCTGAGGGGAACTGTGCTTGCCTGTTATATGTCGGACACTGAACCTTGTTGTGCCGGATTTAACAATCCAACTGTTTAATATACTTACCTGTTATACAGCCAAGATACGGCTATTAAGCTACTTAAATTAAACGCTAGCTGATTACATTTCTTTAGCAAAAAGGCCTCTCGACCGCGTTGCTCCCCCTCCCCCACCCGACAATAGTCTAGCATACCTCTTGAGCTCAACCCTGCCTTAACCGTGTGTAATGATCATTACCAGATATAGATACAGCTCGCCATCCTAGTACACCACTGGTGACATTACACTGGCGATTAAACACCAGTAACGCTCACCACGACGGCCACCCTGACTAGGTTGAAACACCCAATTGTGTGATTGCTCCCAATAAGGCCTCAGCAATCCGTTGTTTTCTGTTATCTAAGTTTATTATATTGTTAGCTCATAGGCATGGCGCTCTCCACTGATGTCTCACTGTATATTACCCTTTTCCAGACCTCTCATACTGTTCACCACACCAAACCAACACAAATTGTAGATCTACTGAAGGAGGACAACGTGGGGGGTCTGTTATACTAGTCCAATAGTTTTCCCAACTAATCATTGGTCTACCTTACAGACGCATGCTACACTTCACAGGCCCGCTGTACCCCGTGTCTGCTCAGCCAGTCCTGTTACTCACTCAGACTACTATACCCAAACCTCTAATACACGGCGGTACTACACAACCATGCATAGACGCACAAACTTAATCCAACCACCCACACACTGCACGGCAGTACCGGTTAATTAAGGTTTAACCCAAGTTATAGACGTTGGAACCGCCATACGCACGCTGTTTTTAAATGCAGTGCGTTCCACTGATTAATCTGTTTCAGCCTATGCATAGTCACAGCTAATATGCCTGATCGAATGAGGTAGACATGTATGCGCAGTGTAGCTATGCAACATACTTTTCAAGCGCGGAAATTATTGTTTTAGCTCTAACGTGAGCAATTTTATTCTCTGTATTGTTGAGAAATATGTCACACAGTATGACCTTAACTGTTTGTACACTACAGGGCTAGACAGATCATTAGCAGCTGAATGTTGTTGACCTCCTGAACCTCAGTTATATTGTTCAATCAGATTGTTCGTAGGAAAGTTTTGAGATATATTTGTTCGAAGTATTCTTAGCCTAGGTCCCCAAGCATGTTATTATTTTCACGGCAAAGAATATAATTTATATTTTAATCACTCTTTACTAAAATTGCCGATGTAACTATTCTACTCGCAACGCCCACTGGTATGTATACCAACTATTTCATAACAAAAAATGTGCAACTGTATACCGTCATGACTTTGTATGCATTATTCCACCTGTGCCTGCTGTCGTGGCACCACAGGAATGTTTGTTAATTCTATTTGCACCAAAAATAAAGAATTAAAAAAAAAAAAAGAAAGCAATGGAGAGTGAATCCTGAGATTCGCGATGATATTCCCCTTAGGAACTATGGAGGACAGAAGTGGTTCAGTTATAGTGGATGGTTCATATTGACGAGACAAAGCATCGGCTTTAGAGTTCTTAGAACCAGGTCTATACGTAAGTACATAATTAAAGTGAGTGAGGAACAAAGCCCAGCGAGCCTGCCTGGCGGACAAGCGCTTAGCCTCCCCAATATAAGACAAGTTCTTATGATCCGTTAGGATAGTAACAGGGTGTAGTGTCCCTTCCAGTAAATGTCTCCACTCCTTTAAAGCCTTAATGACCGCTAACAGTTCCCTCTCCCCGATGTCATATCTGCTCTCAGGCCCAGAAAATTTTTTAGAGAAGAAACCACAAGGGTGTAACGGTTTATCCACCCCTAACCTTTGAGACAGAACAGCCCCAACTCCTGTCTCAGAAGCATCGACCTCGAGCAAGAAAGGCAGAGTCGTATCAGGATGAACTAGAATGGGAGCTGAGGCAAAAAGTTCCTTGAGAGTCTTAAAAGCACCAAGAGCCTCCTCAGACCAGAACTTAGTATCAGCCCCTTGTTTCGTCATATTGGTAATAGGCGCAATGATAGAGGAGTAACCCTTAATGAAGCGCCTATAGTAGTTGGAAAAACCAATAAACCTTTGGATAGCCTTGAGTCCTTTGGGCAAAGGCCAGTCTAAAATAGATTGGAGTTTACCAGGATCCATTTTAAAACCTTCCCCAGAAATCACGTACCCAAGAAAGTCTACCTGAGACTGATCAAAACTGCACTTCTCCAATTTGCAGTATAGACCATGTTGCAGAAGTTTGTGTAACACCTTTCTGACCTGTCTATGGTGAGTCTCAATCTCCTTAGAGTGTATTAGTATGTCGTCCAGGTAAACAATAACACAATCGTGCTGAAACTCCCTAAGTACCTCATTAATCAACTCTTGAAATATTGCAGGAGCATTGCATAGTCCAAATGGCATAATAGTGTATTCGTAATGGCCATACCGGGTATTGAATGCCGTCATCCACTCGTGACCTTGCTGGATTCTCACCAAATTGTAAGCCCCTCTGAGATCTAACTTGGTGAAGATTTTGGAGCCCTTAAGACGATCAAATAACTCGGTAATCAGTGGGATAGGATAGGCATTTCTGACAGTTATTTTATTCAAGCCTCGGTAATCGATACAAGGTCTCAGCGTGCCATCCTTCTTTTTAATGAAAAAGAACCCCGCTCCGGCCGGAGAAGAAGACCTCCTGATGAATCCCTTTTCTAAATTCTCCTGAATATACTCCTCTAGAACCGAGTTTTCCTGAACAGACAAAGGATATACATGGCCCCTCGGAGGCATAGTCCCGGGTAGAAGCTTAATTTTACAGTCAAATGACCGGTGTGGCGGCAAAGAATCGGCATTCTTCTTGTCAAACACTGCCCTTAAGTCTAGGTAAAGGTCTGGTATTTGTCTTTCTGTGGACTGAGTAGGATTCTCCTGTATGTTAATATTAGCTAATGGAGAAACCTTGCACAAACACCGATCCTGGCAGCCCTGGCCCCACGAGAGTATCTCCCCTAACTCCCAATCGATAATAGGGTTATGTTCTTTCAACCATGGGTACCCCAGAACTATGGGAACGGAAGGAGACGAAATGAGCAGAAGAGATAAATTCTCCACGTGTAGGATACCAACATTTAACTCAATGGGTATGGTCTCACGAAAGATAACAGGGTCTAGTAGTGGTCTACCATCTATGGCCTCAACGGCCAAGGGTGTCTCCCTTAGCTGGGATGGGAAATTGTTCTTACTAGCAAAGGCTTGGTCGATAAAATTCTCAGCAGCACCGGAATCTATCAAAGCCATAGCCCTTACTACTTCCCTCCCGCAAGTTAAGGAAACTGGTAGCAGAAGCCTGTGATCTTTATAATTAGGAGTAGAGGACAAAATAGAAACACCCAAGGCCTGTCCTCTAGAGAGACTTAGGTGCGAGCGTTTCCCGGGCGGTTAGAACAGTTCGAGAGTAAATGACCCTTAGCTCCACAATACATACACAAACCCTCTCTTCTCCTGTACTGTCTTTCCTCCTCAGAGAGGCGGGTATACCCTATCTGCATAGGTTCAGGAAGCAAAGATACCGTGGAGTCAGGACTTGGAAAAGCGGGGGCTAACCTAAAAGAAGGTCTCCGGTTCCTCTCTCGAGTGTTCTGTCTCTCTCTTAAACGTTCATCTATACGAGAGATGAACGAAATTAAATCCTCTAAATTCTCAGGGAGTTCTCTGGTAGCAACCTCATCAAGGATTACTTCAGATAAGCCATTCAAAAATACATCCATATACGCCTGCTCATTCCACTTGACCTCTGACGCCAGAGACCTGAACTCTAGTGCATAATCCACCAGTGTTCGGTTCTCCTGTTTCAGACGCAACAGTAATCTGGCTGCATTAACCTTTCTACCTGGAGGGTCAAATGTTCTTCTAAAAGCAGCTACAAAGGCGTTATAGTTATAAACTAATGGGTTATCGTTCTCCCATAATGGGTTGGCCCATCTCAGAGCTTTCTCAATAAGTAGGGTGATAATAAATCCTACCTTTGCCCTATCTGTAGGATAAGAGCGAGGTTGCAATTCAAAATGGATACTAATCTGGTTTAAGAAACCACGACACTTCTCAGGAGCCCCACCATAGCGTACTGGGGGGGTAATGCGAGAAGAAGCACCCACTGTGGCTACCTCTAGACCTGAACCGACAGGAGAAACAGGGGTATTACGTATCTCCTCTGGTGGGTTATTGGCACGAGATAATAGAGCCTGTAGCGCAAGCGCCATCTGATCCATTCTGTGATCCATGGCTTCAAACCTAGGATCAGGAGAAGCAAGCTGACTGTTTGTACTTGCAGGATCCATTGGCCCTGTCGTAATGTCAGGATCGGGACAGGGATCCAACACGCAGAGTACAAACAGTAGCCAGATACGTATACCGGACCTTAGAATGGCCGGACTAACGTAAGTAGTACAGTATAGAATGGTCAAAGACAAGCCGAGGTCGAGGGTAACAGAAGACAGGTAAGCGAGAGACAAGCCGAATCAAGGGTAACAGAGATAAGCAGAGTAAGGTAAACAAGCCGGGTCAAAACCAAAAGGGATAATAGAATACACAAGCACTGAGTGACTAGAACAAGCTAGAACCACGACAGGGCAATGAGCTAATGAACGAAGCTCTGTTAAATACCCTGTTCAGAGCAGTAACCACGCCTCCGAGGCTTCCTGATTGGTCCTGCAGCAATTGAGTGACAGGTTGTTCCGGAGGAGTGTCCTGATGACAACTTCCTGCCTAGATGCTGTAAAAGGCAGTCACTCCCTCGCGGCCGGCCTTGCATGACCGGATAGACCGTGGAGAAGGGAGCCATCAGGCCGTCTGGATGGAGGAACAGCTAAGTCTCTACCTCTTTCGGAGGTAGAGACCGCAGGTACCCTGACAATTAGTAAGCAGATACAAAGGGACAGATCACACTCCATGAATACATGGAATAGCCTTCAAGCAAAAGTGGTAGAGCTTAACACAGTGAAGGAGTTTAAACATTACTTATTGTCCTCTCTAGTCGGTCCTCTCACACCTCACCCCTCTGTCAGTCCTTACATTGGCTCACTGTATCCTATAGGAGTCAATTCAAAGTGCTAACCCATACCTATAAAGCATTGAATAATCTTAGCCCCTCTTATATCTCTTCACAGGTCCATAGGTATGCTCCTTCTCGGTCTCTCCGCTCTGTTTTCCTGGCACTGGAGGTCCCCTCTCCCTCCCACCCCCCAATCCCCGGTTACTGAAGGGGTGAAAACCCCTTCAGTCACTTACCTGAGGCAGCGACGATGTCTCTTGTCGCTGTCTCCTCCGCGCCGCTCCTCCTTCTGATTCCGTCGGCCGGTGGGCATGACTGATCCCGCCCGCCGGCCGAGGAGACCTAATGCGCATGCGGGGCAATGTCGTGCATGCACATTAGGTCTCCCCATAGGAAAGCATTGAAAACGAATTTCACTGCTTTCCTATGGGGAAATGAGCGACGCTGGAGGTCCTCACACAGCGTGAGGACATCCAGCGACGCTCTAGCAAGGAAAATCCTTGCTAGAAATCAGGAAGTGACCTCTAGTGGCTGTCTAGCAGACAGCCACTAGAGGTGGAGTTAACCCTGCAATGTAATTATTGAAGTTTATAAAAAACTGCAATAATTACAGCTGCAGGGTTAGGAGTAGTGGTAGTTGACACCCAGACCACTCCAATGGGCAGAAGTGGTCTGGGTGCCTGGAGTGTCCCTTTAATGAAGCAGTTTTGGTGTATAGAACATGCCCCTGCAGCCTCACTGCTCAATCCTCTGCCGTTTAGGAGTTAAATCCCTTTGTTTATGAACCCTAGTCACACCTCCCTGCATGTGACTTGCACACCCTTCCATAAACACTTCCTGTAAAGAGAGCCCTATTTAGGCTTTCTTTATTGCAAGCTCTGTTTAATTAAGATTTTCTTATCCCCTGCTATGTTAATAGCTTGCTAGACCCTGCAAGAGCCTCCGTATGTGATTAAAGTTCAATTTAGAGATTGAGATACAATTATTTAAGGCAAATTACATCTGTTTGAAAGTGAAACCAGTTTTTTTTTCATGCAGGCTCTGTCAATCATAGCCAGGGGAGGTGTGGCTAGGGCTGCATAAACAGAAACAAAGTGATTTAACTCCTAAATGACAGTGAATTGAGCAGTGAAATTGCAGGGGAATGATCTATACACTAAAACTGCTTTATTTAGCTAAAGTAATTTAGGTGACTATAGTGTTCCTTTAAGAGATTTTAAGTATTTTCTGGCATGACAGATGTATGTGGTTAGATAGCAGGAGCCTTACTTTGTCTCTTTCTCTAAGAGAGATCTTGTGGCGAAAGTGACCTCACCGCTGGTTTTTGGAGGGGCCTGTTTGCCAGTCTCCTACCCTGTGACAATGGCCCTGTGATAAAACTTGGTTTTATGCCTTTTTGGATTTTTATGGCCACAGTTCGCAAAACCGCAAATAGACTTCAGGGGGACTTAGCCGCGAATGCCCTGGAACTATTTTCGGACTGAAAACCTCATGGTTCCCGGTCGGTCCTCCAGCGGCACTTAGCCACGATTCTCTGGAACTGTTGTAGGCATGGTACCATGCCCACGCCTTGGCAAAACTCTGACTTCCATAACATTTCTGAACCCCTGATCTGATCTGGGTGATATTTGGATATGTTGTTCACCCAGATCATCAGGGCTATCAGGGGATGTAACATTTTTCTGCCTGGAGATGGTTAAGTTAATGCATTATCTACCTTAATTATCTCCCAGGCAGAGGGGAAGGATTGTGTATATTGTATGGGAGTGTCTAACTGTAGAACTATTTTTATTGGTTTGTTAACTTTGTGTCCCTGGGCCCAACAAGGTCCACGTGGGTTTCACCCTTGTTGGGAAACTTGCATAAAAGGTATCCATTAAAATTCAGTTCCTCTTCACCCTCAACTTAATTGTCTCCTGTGTGGAGGGGATAGCTATATCACTACAACGGATTGCTATAATCACTATACTCCTTTGGATTCTCTGAGCACTTGTAATAGCTATTCTTGCTTGACTCTCTGGAGGAAGAGAGGTTCACCCACTGGAACCTGGAGCCTTGTCGTAGGTCCAGGGTGGGTAGGAGACGGCGAGACCCCAACCAAGCTGCGGCGGGTGTGGGGTATTCAGTACTTATGGTGTCTGGAGGAGTGCTCGGATTCCTCGGTGAGCACTAGGAGCATCCGTCGGCGGAGGTACCCAACCGGGCTACAGGAAGCTCTGTTACACAGGGAACTCACACTGGGTCATACCACCTGTCTCACGTTCACAGGGAACTCACACTGGGTTATACCACCTGTCTCACATTCACAGGGAACTCACACTGGGTTATACCACCTGTCTCGCCATCCACAGGGAACTCACACTAGGTCATACCACCTGTCTCACCATTCACAGGGAACTCACACTGGGTCATACCATCTTTAATATTTCATTGTAACTAACACAGTCTCTGATTATCACCATTTTATGTCTTAAACATAGAACTAATTTGTAATGAATGTCTCAATGGGTTAAATACTGGCAATGCAGTAAATATATTACAAAATGATGTTTTTATGGGGAAGTAGCGGGACTGTAGGGGTTTATACACAACCTTGCCATATCCATTGTCTATCGGGAGCTTCGAAGGGTAGAGAGAAAACCCAGCTTTTTGTTGGATTACAAAAGTAACTTCAAGCGAAATTAAAGTAAAACAATGAGCCCTGTCAGGCGTAATTGAATCACAATGCCAGCTACGGCGCATGCCCCCACCATACATGCCAATAAAATGCCAATCAACTCAATGATGAGCCAAGCACAGCATGCAGGGAAAATAATGAGGAATTAACGGGGGTGCTACAGTGGAAAAAGCTTTAAAAAAGACTAATTTACCTCATATTTAGTTGTTGCCAGTCTAGAAACAAGTGCCACAAAGGAAATTATTCTTACTAGTAATTAACAAAATAAACAACCATCTCACAGAGAACAAGGGTACGTCCCCAGGGACTGTGTCAAGTACAACAATGATGCAACTGTATAACTACTCCGTCAGAGAGGAAGTTACATTGTACCAGCAGGAATAAAACAATTCACGCGAAATCTAACTTATAGAGCTTCAATAGCCTCTAATTACATGGTTAGCGTGTGTTCTGCCACTGGGAGGCTATTCCAGGAATCTACTACCCTTTCTATATCACCGTTACTACTCCCACTGGAAGGTCATACCATGTATCTACTACCCTTTCTATATCACTGTTACTGCTCCCACTGGAAGGCTATTCCAGGTATCTACTACCCTTTCTATATCACCGTTACTACTCCCACTGGAAGGTCATACCATGTATCTACTACCCTTTCTATATCACTGTTACTGCTCCCACTGGAAGGTTATTCCTGGTATCTACTACCCTTTCTATATAACCGTTACTGCTCCCACTGGAAGGCTATTCCAGGTATCTACTACCCTTTCTATATCACTGTTACTGCTCCCACTGGAAGGCTATTCCAGGTATCTACTACCCTTTCTATATCACTGTTACTGCTCCCACTGGAAGGCTATTCCAGGTATCTACTACCCTTTCTATATCACTGTTACTGCTCCCACTGGAAGGCTATTCCAGGTATCTACTACCCTTTCTATATCACTGTTACTTCTCCCACTGGAAGGCTATTCCAGGTATCTACTACCCTTTCTATATCACCGTTACTACTCCCACTGGAAGGCTATTCCAGGTATCTACTACCCTTTCTATATCACTGTTACTGCTCCCACTGGAAGGCTATTCCAGGTATCTACTACCCTTTCTATATCACTGTTACCACTCCCACTGGAAGGCTATTCCAGGTATCTACTACCCTTTCTATATCACTGTTACCACTCCCACTGGAAGGCTATTCCAGGTATCTACTACCCTTTCTATATCACTGTTACTGCTCCCACTGGAAGGCTATTCCAGGTATCTACTACCCTTTCTATATCACTGTTACTGCTCCCACTGGAAGGCTATTCCAGGTATCTACTACCCTTTTGTATCACTATAAAAGTATGCAGGCTTATCCAGAGATATTCTGTCCCTCTGTGAGACATTCTGTATCTGAGGACATGGGGTGTTTCTATTTAACCAAGACGGATATTTCTAGATACAGGACAGTTAGAGAGATGTTAAATGTTTTTCCTTTGTTTTAATGAGACAATACATTTCCAGGTTGTAAACCCGTCACAGTGAGAGTGCCGTGTGGCACTGCCCGTTTATGGAATTATTCATGCAGCCCGTTGGCAGCAGCGGGCACAGACTGCCACTGATAATTTACACTATAACAGAATGAAACCTGCTGATACAATGAATCTGCTGAGGCTGTACGGCAGCACGCTGGAGGCACAGAAACAGACAGCAGTCGCTCTGAGCCAGCAATACTCCAAATCTCTGGAGATATCAGTCAGGTCATGGAGCTCACTGCTGGCTGAGTGAACCCCAATACTGCTGGCTGAGTGAACCCCAATACTGCTGGCTGAGCAAACCCCAACAATGCTGGCAGAGCGATCCCCAATACTGCTGGCTCAGTGGACCCCAATAATGCTGGCTTAGCAAACCCCAATACTGCTGGCTGAGCAAACCCCAACAATGCTGGCAGAGCGATCCCCAATACTGCTGGCTCAGTGAACCCCAATAATGCTGGCAGAGCGATCCCCAATAATGCTGGCTGAGTGAACCCAAATACTGCTGGCTTAGCAAACCCCAATACTGCTGGCTGAGCAAACCCCAACAATGCTGGCAGAGCGATCCCCAATACTGCTGGCTCAGTGAACCCCAAAATGCTGGCTGAGTGAACCCCAACAATGCTGGCAGAGCGATCCCCAATACTGCTGGCAGAGCGATCCCCAATACTGCTGGCAGAGCGATCCCCTATACTGCTGGCTCAGTGAACCCCAAGAATGCTTGCTGAGTGAACCCCAATACTGCTGGCTGAGCGAACCCCAATACTGCTGGCTGAGCGAACCTCAAGAATGCTGGCTGAGCGAACCCCAACAATGCTGGCTGAGCAAACCCCAATACCACTGGCTGAGTGAGCCCAAATACTGCTGGCTGAGCGAACCCCAACAATGCAAGCAGAACGATCCCCAATACTGCTGGCTTAGTAAACCCCAAGAATGCTGGTTGAGTGAACCCCAATACTGCTGGCTGAGCGAACCCCAATACCGATGGCTGAGCGAACACCAAGAATGATGGCTGAGCGAACCCCAATACCGATGGCTGAGCGAACCCCAATACCGATGGCTGAGCTGGCCCTATATAAAGACAATGGGAGGGTAGGGATTTTTCAGGCTGTATGTTTTTTGGCAATTGCTTGTAGTTTTGTACTTTTGTTTAACATATTTCTATATCACTGTTACTGCTCGTGTGTAGTAACTAGGTGGAAGAAACGCGTTGGAACTATTTTATTTATTTTATAATTCCCGCTTGTCGTTCTTTACAAATAATTTGTATGCAATAAATATACACAAATTATTGCAAGAAGTGGCTTTTACCTTACTTCTGATGTCTGGACATTCTGCTGGCGAGGTGTCCCCCAGCCTAAATCAGGGGAGGCACCCCAAGGCACATCTACAGCACAAAGTCTAACCGTGTGTTATTTGTTTATCCCTATTTTCGATGTTTAGCTGAATCCCAGATTAGTGTTTGCACATTTTGCTGTTATCGGGATGGTAAATTGGGAAGACCACCTGGGAGGCTGAGTGTCACAGTGTGTGGTGTGTGTTGTACACTTGATTCGGGTGATGCAAGGCTGTGATACACAAAGACATTCTTTGGTATATTTGGGTTATTTAGTAAACTGACAATTCCAGGTGAATTTTTATGTTAAGGCGAGAAAAGCCAAACTGGGCAGATTCTCTAAACTGGCTCTGCTTTCAGTCTGGTTACCAGGGGCCTACATGTGAAACGCTGGAGTGTTATTTAAACATGTGGAGACTTGTTCTGTCAGTAGATCATTATCTGCTCTCGTTAAACATTCTCTAAGAAAAGGCAGGTCTGACTCCGGTAAACGCTCCCGAAATACAGGCTGGGGGAACTGAAAATACACTTTGAAATCCCTGCAATCCTCACACTGGTAAATAGCCCTGTGGATATGGCCAGGATGGACAAAATATTGTGAAAATAGTCAAACATAAACCTAAATGGCAATTCTCACAGTAACCTGCACCAATGGCCAGATGCACTTTTAGTGTTCACACCTAAATCCCTTATAGAGCAGGGCTCGACACATCCCAGGTCGCCATAGTGACTGGGCGTTAGTCAGCCCGGTCAGCCGAGGCATCCAGCCGGCTAGGAGAGCATGGAGGCGGGGAGCTGTAATCTTCTTGCTCTGCTCCCTGCGTTACTTTTTTCCCACGCCATGTCGGTATCCCCGTGGCTGGCCCCGCCTCCATGGCTGAGACAATCAAACTTGACTATTTCAGCCAATAGGAAAATATCGAGAGGCTAGTTCACATGCATGGTAAAACGCTGCGCTAATCGCATCTCTATGGGGAACGATCAGCAGCTCCATACAGAGCGTGGACACACTGGACGTAGGTGCTGCACACTGTCCACCACTGGATTAGGAAGCACCTCTAGTATCTGTCTGAGGGACTGTCACTGGCGGTGTTACTACACAGTAATGTAAACACTGCCTTTTCTTTGAAAGGGGCAGGATACAGACACCAGAACCACTTAATTAAAAGGGCACTATAGTCACCAAAACAACTTTAGCTTAATGAAGCAGTTTTGGTGTATAGAACACGCCCCTGCAGCCTCACTGCTCAACCCTCTGCCATTTAGTAGTTAAATCCCTTTGTTTATACAGCCCTAGTCACACCTCCCTGCATGTGACTTGCACAGCCTATATAAACACTTCCTGTAAAGAGTCATCTAAAGTTTATCCTTTCTTTATTGCAAGTTCTGTTTCATTTAGATTTTCTTTCCCCCTGCTATGTTAATAGCTTGCTAGACCCTGCAACAGCCTCCTGTCTGTGATTAAAGTTCAATTTACAGAGCAATTCTTTAAGGTAAATGACATCTGATCGAAAGTGAAACCAGTTTTGGTTTCCATGCAGACTGTCTGTCAATCATAGCCAGGGGAGGTGTGACAATGGCTGCATAAATAGAAACAAAGTGATTTAACTCCTAAATGGCAGTGAATTGAGCAGTAAAATCTGAGAGACATGATCTACACACAAAGATTGCTTCATTAAGGTGATTATAGTGTTCCTTTAAGCTGTGTGCCGTACATTAAGCTATATACTATACATTAAGCTGTGTACTGTACATTAAAGGGACACTATAGTCACCCAGACCACTTCAGCTCAATGAAGTGGTCTGGGTGCCGAGTCCCTCAGGTTTTAACCCCTCAGATATAAAATTGCATCCAGCGTGCAGAACGCCCATAGGAGAACAGTGATAGGGAGCCCACAGCTGGATTAGGGTAAGTAACTGAAGGGCCAAGGGAGGGGAGCCCTTGTTTGTTTTCCTGACACTATAGTGATCCTTTAAGCTGTATGCCGTACATTAAGCTGTATACTGTAGATTAACCCCTTGAGGACTGAGCCATATGTACACGTTGTGAACAAAACGTAAACAAAACCTGGCATTTGCGCTATATGTCTGTCCCTTATTATATATCATTTTATTCAGGGGAAGCAGGGCTTTCATTTAATATCAAATATTTAGCTATGAAACATCATTTAATATGAAAAGAATGGGAGAAAATAAGAAATGTTGTTATTTTTTTAGTTCTACATGACTTTTTTTTTTTTTAAATTCTTTATTTTGGTTGTGCATTTATGAAAATTACATATAAGCGTTTTACATATCACAGCATCGTAAACAAGTTTCAATACTATACATCCAAAACTGGAAGTGACATTTGAGGAACAGGCACATTTTTATATTAATGTTTAAACAAGCGTTAACCATTTAGTTGCGAAAAGTCCCGTTAGGTATAAAATAGTGATGAGTGACAAAATGTTAACGTAGCGCTCCCTGAAATGAAAATAATAATACGGTAGCTTAAACTCGGTTAGGCACAGGGGGCACGTTACAATTTGTTATGGGCATCAGGAGAGAGACCATCTGGTGAGACCGTGTTATCAAGGCACATTGGGTAGGCAGACATTAACATGGTCAGAGTGGGCAGCTAAACATCATATTGGTAACTGATCAGGCTCACACTGGTAGCATATTATGCTCGCCATGAGATATCCATGTGCATGAAAAAGACAGCACCAACTCAACTAGCATACAAACAAAAGATCTTATGATTAAACAGTTGTATTCAGGCTTGGTAAATAGTAGACATAGGGATTGTTAAAACAGAGAAGATCATGTTGGCACTACGGTATATGTCACGTTAAAGGAGGTATCATAGAGGTACGCTAGGGGATACATTAGGCAGAACCAAAAACAATGAGGCCCGGTAAAATCAACTGTATTAGGTTGTCTAGCAGTAAGTAGGTCGGCATAAATAGGATAATTAACTCAGTAGTCTCGGGAGTCACCTAGCCCACCCCAGCTGCTGGTATGTTGTTGTTTCCCCAGGTGGCGTTGTGCCAGGGCCATACTGTGAGACATACTGTGCAGTGGGATTTTGCAGTGTCTCTGTTGTAGGGCCTGCAGGGCCTCAGATTGTCTCTGGGTCAGTCCACCTCGGTCAGCCCACACCAGCTCTGGAGGATAGGCTGCTGGGCCCAGAGCACTGCAGGGTATCTTCCCTCGTTGGTTGTGGATGGGCTCTGTGCCGGTGTAGTTCGCTGGGCAGCAGCCCTGTCGCATTGTGGGCTGTGCTGAACTTGTGCTCCGAGGTCTGTATTCCGTTCGAGTGGTGAGGTAGGGTAGCGCCAACATATTCTGCAGCGCTTAGAGCTGGTAAGCTCAGGACAATATCCTTGATTTATGTGGCAGCCACATGGGTCCGGCAGGTTGGTGAAGTCTGGGGCAGGCGGCATGCTAGGTTGCAGGGGTGCTAGCAGGTGTGGGATTACGGCCTGGACCTGTGCCCATTATGCGCTGCCGTTGTGGGTGAGCAGCCCAAGAGGGCACTGACCAGGACTCCTTACCACTTGGCCTCCGCCAACTTGGTGTCTGTGGCTGGATTGCAGGTTTCGCCATTCGTGCCTGTCATGCCCCCTGTTTCTCCGGTGTGTGTTAGGCGCGGCGGCCATTTTGCATCCCATGCGGTCTCATGCTGGGCTCCCTGCTGATCGGTTGTAACGATCGGATCTCGAGGATGTGTAGACCGGGATCACCCCCCCGGTCCATAGGGGGGGGGGGTACGGGGCCGGTGTCCCCATGGGTCTGACTCTGAGTGCTGGACGGTGTGCTGCAGGGCGGCGGCCGTCCGCCCCGCCTGCCTCCGGGGTAGGCCGCAATGGAGTCAGATCGGCTTTCTCTCCCAGGGGACTGAAGCCTATCAGGCCAGCCTCACCCTGGGTCCAGGATACTCCGCCCGGTGGGGGCCGCCGTTGCCGGTCTGTTTCGAGATGATAATCTTAAGGTCAGTGTATGGTTTCATTTTAGGTTGCAGGAGCTGGTCTTGCATGCGACCAGCCAGCTCGGCGGTCCGGCCCCGCCCCCTCTACATGACATTTTAACTGTGAATGTCATAATACTGTTTGCTTTTACTGCAATACAATACACATATTTGTATTCAGCGATGTCTCACATGTAAAACAGTACCCCCTATGTACAGGTTTTATGGTGTTTTGGGAAGTTACAGAGTCAAATATAGCACGTTACATTTGACATTGAAATCCCCCAGATTGGTTACGTTGCCTTTGAGATTGTATAGTAGCCCAGGAATTAAATTTACACCCATAATGGCATACCATTTGCAATAGTAGACAACCCAAGGTATTGCAAATGGGGTATGTCCAGTCTTTTTTAGTAGCCATTTGGTCACAAACACTGGCCAAAGTTTCCATACCGTTCGTACAGATAATTCCGTTTGTCCAAATAGAGAGGAGTTCGCTCAAAAGAAACCACAGACCTTTAGACACACGACTACCCAGTATATAACTATGTACATTCTTCTGTTCATTCGTATGAACTTCCGAAAGAAGACTGGTCAAAGCCTGCAATTGCCTGGAATTGTTTTGGGGCTCCCTCCTCGTGGCTGACCGGTCCAAAACTTTACTCTGATGGCTTTTCTATTCTACCGAACGTATCTGAGCGGTATTTCGACAGATTGGGCGCTCAAATCCCAACTATCCAGTGAAGTGTCTTTCGTGGAGTTCTGATAAATATTATACCAATTATTATGTTTTAAAAATATAGTGTAATGTTCTGCACTGAGAGATAATTGAATTAAAAGATTGTTCTTACACAATTATCTCTCCAGTACAGAAAAGGATTACGGGAAATTTTATTGTACACTCAGTTTTCCACAAGGTCCACCAGGGGAAAACTCCTGGAATGTCATTAAGGAAACCCCTCGCATGGGGATTTGTATAAAACCGGCTGTTGCTCAATAAAAGTTCAGTTGACTCCAAAAACTGTGTTAACGTCCAGTTGTTGGGGAATGGGATTGGAATTATTACGCTACTCTTTATTTGTATGCTGACTACGTCTACCAGCGGAGATATTACAGTTTATACTTCTACTCCGCTACAGAGGGGCTTCCTGGCTGCACAGTAAGCAGCCCTGACGTTTAGCGTCTCCACCCTCTGCATGGAGACGCTGAATTTCCTCATAGAGATGCATCTATGAGGAGGTGCTCATTGGACAAAACAGCATTTTGTGCCGATTTTAGCCAATCCAATGCTTTCCCTGTGGGTTTAGCACTATAGGGTCAGGAATACATGTTTGTGTTCCTGACCCAATAGTGATCCTTTAAACTGTATTCCGTACATTAAGCTGTAGTTGTTCTGGTGACTATAGTGTCCCTTTAAGAATTGTATTTCCATTCATAGCACTTTTTATTACAGCAGATTTGTCAAACAAAACATGGACGTGGTAAACTTGAGAGCTATGAGATAGGCAGCCGGCTGGGTGAGCATTCTAGGAGATACATACAAGATCCAGCTCACTCAGTGAACACCAATGTCAAAGCTCACAGAATGTAATCGTTTCTCCAAAAACACCAGACTGAGGCAAAAATAATGTGGGTTTAGTTACAGCATATGATCATATAAGCCTGCCACAACGTCAACGTAGCCCATCATTGGCAGGTCCTGTCCTAATATCTGAGACTAACTCACTTACCAGTGAAATGCTTCCTCCTGGGGCTCTCTGCAGGTCAAGATTAAAGGAGGCACCTGTGACAGGCAGGGGTGCAAAACTGGGGAGTTGGCCTAGACTCCAAATATATTTATATATAAAAACCAAGAGGCTGCACTCCCCTGAACATGCATACATTATAGGGCATACATTATAGGATATACATTATAGGATATACATTATAGGATATACATTATAGGATATACATTATAGGGCATACATTATAGGATATACATTATAGGATATACATTATAGGATATACATTATAGGGCATACATTATAGGATATACATTATAGGATATACATTATAGGATATACATTATAGGATATACATTATAGGATATACATTATAGGATATACATTATAGGGCATACATTATAGGATATACATTATAGGATATACATTATAGGATATACATTATAGGATATACATTATAGGGCATACATTATAGGATATACATTATAGGATATACATTATAGGGCATACATTATAGGGCATACATTATAGGGCATACATTATAGGATATACATTATAGGATATACATTATAGGATATACATTATAGGATATACATTATAGGGCATACATTATAGGATATACATTATAGGATATACATTATAGGGCATACATTATAGGGCATACATTATAGGATATACATTATAGGATATACATTATAGGATATACATTATAGGGCATACATTATAGGATATACATTATAGGATATACATTATAGGGCATACATTATAGGATATACATTATAGGGCATACATTATAGGGCATACATTATAGGACATACATTATAGGATATACATTATAGGGCATACATTATAGGATATACATTATAGGGCATACATTATAGGATATACATTATAGGATATACATTATAGGATATACATTATAGGACATACATTATAGGATATACATTATAGGGCATACATTATAGGATATACATTATAGGATATACATTATAGGGCATACATTATAGGGCATACATTATAGGATATACATTATAGGGCATACATTATAGGATATACATTATAGGGCATACATTATAGGATATACATTATAGGATATACATTATAGGGCATACATTATAGGACATACATTATAGGATATACATTATAGGGCATACATTATAGGATATACATTATAGGGCATACATTATAGGGCATACATTATAGGATATACATTATAGGATATACATTATAGGATATACATTATAGGGCATACATTATAGGACATACATTATAGGATATACATTATAGGGCATACATTATAGGATATACATTATAGGGCATACATTATAGGATATACATTATAGGATATACATTATAGGATATACATTATAGGATATACATTATAGGGCATACATTATAGGGCATACATTATAGGGCATACATTATAGGATATACATTATAGGATATACATTATAGGATATACATTATAGGATATACATTATAGGATATACATTATAGGGCATACATTATAGGATATACATTATAGGATATACATTATAGGATATACATTATAGGATATACATTATAGGATATACATTATAGGATATACATTATAGGGCATACATTATAGGGCATACATTATAGGATATACATTATAGGGCATACATTATAGGGCATACATTATAGGATACATTATAGGATATACATTATAGGGCATACATTATAGGATATACATTATAGGGCATACATTATAGGATACATTATAGGATATACATTATAGGGCATACATTATAGGATACATTATAGGATATACATTATAGGGCATACATTATAGGATATACATTATAGGGCATACATTATAGGATATACATTATAGGATATACATTATAGGATATACATTATAGGGCATACATTATAGGATATACATTATAGGATATACATTATAGGGCATACATTATAGGATATACATTATAGGATATACATTATAGGATATACATTATAGGATATACATTATAGGGCATACATTATAGGATATACATTATAGGATATACATTATAGGGCATACATTATAGGATATACATTATAGGATATACATTATATGATATACATTATAGGATATACATTATAGGATATACATTATAGGGCATACATTATAGGATATACATTATAGGATATACATTATAGGATATACATTATAGGATATACATTATAGGGCATACATTATAGGATATACATTATAGGGCATACATTATAGGATATACATTATAGGGCATACATTATAGGATATACATTATAGGATATACATTATAGGATATACATTATAGGGCATACATTATAGGGCATACATTATAGGGCATACATTATAGGATATACATTATAGGATATACATTATAGGATATACATTATAGGATATACATTATAGGGCATACATTATAGGATATACATTATAGGATATACATTATAGGGCATACATTATAGGATATACATTATAGGGCATACATTATAGGATATACATTATAGGATATACATTATAGGATATACATTATAGGGCATACATTATAGGATATACATTATAGGGCATACATTATAGGATATACATTATAGGATATACATTATAGGGCATACATTATAGGATATACATTATAGGATATACATTATAGGGCATACATTATAGGATATACATTATAGGATATACATTATAGGATATACATTATAGGATATACATTATAGGGCATACATTATAGGATATACATTATAGGGCATACATTATAGGGCATACATTATAGGATATACATTATAGGATATACATTATAGGGCATACATTATAGGATATACATTATAGGATATACATTATAGGGCATACATTATAGGGCATACATTATAGGGCATACATTATAGGATATACATTATAGGATATACATTATAGGACATACATTATAGGATATACATTATAGGGCATACATTATAGGGCATACATTATAGGGCATACATTATAGGATATACATTATAGGATATACATTATAGGGCATACATTATAGGACATACATTATAGGATATACATTATAGGGCATACATTATAGGATATACATTATAGGGCATACATTATAGGATATACATTATAGGATATACATTATAGGATATACATTATAGGATATACATTATAGGGCATACATTATAGGGCATACATTATAGGGCATACATTATAGGATATACATTATAGGATATACATTATAGGGCATACATTATAGGATATACATTATAGGATATACATTATAGGATATACATTATAGGGCATACATTATAGGATATACATTATAGGATATACATTATAGGGCATACATTATAGGGTGCTGCTGGGGCCAATTTATACAATACACAAGATCCAGCGCACTAAACAGCAACTTCAAAGCTCACACAATGGAATCGTTTTATTTAAAAACACCTAATCTAGGCAACAAATGATGTGGGTTTAGTTACAGTATATGATCATACATTGCATTAGTCTGCCACAACGTCAATGTACCCCATCTTTGGCAGGTCCTACTCTAACAGCCCAATGTCTGATCTTATAAGATGAATCCATTTTCTTGGGAAATACTTCCTCCAGGGACTCTGCACATTAGATTGGCCCCAGCAGCACCCTTACAATGTATGCATGTTCAGGGGAGTGTATGTACTTACACAGAGTTGTCAGGCGCTGATATGCCCGTTTATGTGCTTGGCTCGCACGACTGGCAGTAATGGGTGTGTGAGTGTACTTAAACTCAAAGCCACCCAGCAAATATCTGCTTTCCGAGAGTTTCACTGATAAGACGCCAGAGGAATCGGACTCCGCACTCTGTCTATCTACACTGCGTCGTCTGAACAGCAATAAAATGTATAGAATAGCAGGCATTGTGCCAGCATAGAACCCGCACACCTTGCCAGCAAAGTACCCGCACACCTTGCCAGCATAGTACCCGCACACCTTGCCAAGGTAGTACCCACACACCTTGCCAGCAAAGTACTCGCACACCTTGCCGGCAAAGTACTCGCACACCTTGCCGGCGAAGTACCCGCACACCTTGCCAGTGTAGTACCCGCACACCTTGGCAGCATAGTACCCGCACACCTTGGCAGCATAGTACCCGCACACCTTGGCAGCATAGTACCCGCACACCTTGGCAGCATAGTACCCGCACACCTTGGCAGCATAGTACCCGCACAGCTTGCCAGCAAAGAACCCGCACACCTTGCCAGCATAGAATCTGCACACCTTGTCGGCGTAAAACCTGCACACCTTGCCAGCATAGTACACACACACATTGCCAGCGTAGTATCCGCACACATTGCCGGCGAAGTACCCGCACACATTGCCAGCATAGTACCCTCACCTTGTCAGCGTAGTACCTGCATACCTTGCCAGCGTAGAATCCGCACACCTTGTCGGCGTAAAACCTGCACACCTTGGCAGCATAGTATCCGCACACATTGCCAGCGTAGTATCCGCACACCTTGGCAGCATAGAATCCGCACACCTTGGCAGCATAGAATCCGCACACCTTGGCAGCATAGAATCCGCACACCTTGGCAGCATAGTACCCGCACACCTTGCCAGCATAGTACCCGCACACCTTGCCAGCATAGTACCCGCACACCTTGCCAGCATAGTACCCGCACACCTTGCCAGCATAGTACCCGCACACCTTGCCAGCATAGTACCCGCACACCTTGCCAGCATAGTACCCGCACACATTGCCAGCGTAGTACCCGCACACCTCGCCAGCATAGAATCTGCACACCTTGTCGGCGTAAAACCTGCACACCTTGCCAGCATAGTACACACACACATTGCCAGCGTAGTATCCGCACACATTGCCGGCGAAGTACCCGCACACATTGCCAGCATAGTACCCTCACCTTGTCAGCGTAGTACCCGCACACCTTGCCAGCACAGAATCCGCACACCTTGATAAAACACCCAACTACGGAGGCCACATGTCCCACACAATAACAAAGAGTAAAAGCTGGACATTGGGATCTCTCTACGCTATAAACAGAGAGAACCTAAAAGTTGTTACGTGATAAGCTGCAAGGTGTGCTGATCGTGCTGTAACGGGTTTTTACCGGAGATGTGGAATGTACCCAGAGAGGAAAGACCCACATAGCAAAAGGATTTGTATGGAATTATTACAAGGAGGATCCTTTTCCTTATCATATAACAAGCTAGAGAAATAATAATACAGATTACTATCATCTACACACAGACTGTCTCTTTAACAATTATTGTAACTGTGTTTTTTTTTGTATTTTTCTGTATAATAAAGGATATAATGCTTTTACAGCCCTCGGCCAACGCGTGGCTACTAGCTGCTATACAGTAAACACGGATTTATTTACAACTTAATTACAATCCAAGCTCTCCTGATATAAACTGATCTTATAGGAGGCATTAATCAATCTGTACATTAATAAATTATACCGCCTTCAAACAATTCTCTTCCGTGCAGGCGATAAGAGCGCAGAAAAGAGGAAAGAAAAATGCAGCAATATCGGGGAGAAAGAAGACTTCCTGGGATGCTTTCTTTGGATTCTAAATTAATATTCCAATCATTCTGTTTACCTTTCTTCCCACTACGACAGCACAGAGGATTATAGAGACAGTCAGCAAAATTCAACAAAATTCACTGCGCCGACAATGTTACCGGACAGTCTCAGATACACACATGCATGGCTGCAACAGAACTCACCACTGTTCCTCGGCTTCTATCCACTCACAGTGAACTCTGGCAGGAGGTGCCTTGTTGACGTATCTACGAATAAGCCTTTAGTTACATAATGGTAGCAGTAACTGTATGCAGAAATAAACACACACAATGGTTTATTTACCTGTGAATTGTGGCGAATGGCCAACTTTAGGGCATTATGTCTTAACTGGAAAAATTTACCAAAATTACCCAACTTAGCTAAGATTTCAGCTGAAAATTCCCGTGTCAATGCCCCACTATTTAAAAATGGATCCTACCCAATGCAGGCTGGTGGCCCTGCAATCGCTCTCAAATCACAAAGCCCAACGCCGGTCAGAGAGCCTTACCGCACAGACATGTGTCCGATCAGTCCAAAGAAGACAGATTCAAGAATGTGAAGAAACTTAGACGGAAGTTTAACAAAACTAGAAAATAAACAATCCCTAAAAATAAACAGAAACCTAGTAACGACTTTACCTAAATGGATTCTCTGTCAGCTAGCAATAAACACCCCCACCCCAAGGACAGGCAGAGACTGTATCGAAATCGGGAAAGTCACTCAGGGCTGATACATTAACCACTTCCTTGCGATACAGTTAACCCTTTAAACTAAGTGACAAACAAGTTTTATCGAAGCATTGTACAACGCTGCGGAATATGTGTCAGGATCGGGACAGGGATCCAACACGCAGAGTACAAACAGTAGCCAGATACGTATACCGGACCTTAGAATGGCCGGACTAACGTAAGTAGCACTGTATAGAATGGTCAAAGACAAGCCGAGGTCGAGGGTAACAGAAGACAGGTAAGCGAGAGACAAGCCGAATCAAGGGTAACAGAGATAAGCAGAGTAAGGTAAACAAGCCGGGTCAAAACCAAAAGGGAAAATAGAATACACAAGCACTGAGTGACTAGAACAAGCTAGAACCACGACAGGGCAATGAGCTAATGAAAGAAGCTCTGTTAAATACCCTGTTCAGAGCAGTAACCACGCCTTCGAGGCGTCTTGATTGGTCCTGCAGCAATTGACTGACAGGTCGTTCCGGGGGAGTGTCCTGATGACTACTTCCTGCCTAGATGCTGTAAAAGGCAGTCACTCCCTCGCGGCCGGCCTAGCATGACCGGATAGACCGCGGGGAAGGGAGCCATCAGACCGTCTGGATGGAGGAACAGCTAAGTCTCTACCTCTTTCGGAGGTAGAGACCACAGGTACCCTGACAATATGCTGGCCATCTATCAATAAGAACAATGAGGTTTGTAACGAACTGCGTCCCACCTGCCCCGCTCTACCACCCCTTCAATCCCATTGTCCCAGCCCCTTGTTTGTCTGCCCAAAGAGCGCTCTCCCTGGTGCTACCTACGTGGAGATATCCACCAGAGAGAGACGCGAGCCCTGAATGTACCGAAACGACCTATTTGGTGCCAGTGACAAGAACTGTGTTCATTCATGGACTTTCACCCAGTATTACTGTGCAACACCCTGACCCCCTGTTCGGGCGCGTCATAAGAATGGAACCTATTCGTCTCCTGAATGGGCACCGCCCCAGTGCCCTATTAGAACGCTCCCACCAATTATTTAGAATGAGAAACCGCAATGTTCGCACTGGCAACATAAGTGTGAAACCGCAAGGGAAGTAATTAATGAGGAGCATTCGTACCCCAAAATGAGACAGTTTTCTTGCACAGGAACCTTGCAAACAGAGTTGGATTGGAGAATGTGCCAATGACGTCTGGGGTTAGTGGGGAAACTTTTGAGGCACTGGCTAGTTTGGTGGGCTTTTCTGTGCCTGGGAGAAAAAGAGACAGTCTCTCTTCCCACGCCTTGACTCCCAGGCACAGAGGCTCCTGGGATGAAGCCCCCACCATCGTTTTGGCTTCCCGGTGTAGAGGACCCTGGGATACGACCCCTGTTTGTTGGTACTGAAGACCCCTTGCATGGGGCTGTGCATAAAAGCCGAGTGTGGCATAATAAAATGTTGTCTCGGCTGATGTTTGGGTAACCAAGCGCTCTGATCACTGGTTTACTTGGGAGCTGGGAGACGTATAACGGATATACTCGGAGTATAGGGGATCCGTTACAAGGTTCTTTCTTCCAATCATTCAGACACCAGTTTGCACTTTGTCCTGTTTAAATGCTTATTGATCATGCTGCCAATAGTTATTAATTGCCAATACTTCTCATTCTAACTGTTAACCCTTAATGCAAAGCGGTACTCGACGCACAAGAAGACACTTACAGGATCGATACGATTAACTAAGAAAACGTCTTTCAGTTCAGTTTTTGTCAATTATTCAATAAAGGCTGCTGGATGGAATGGTAATTTCTGGTGAAAGCTTTGGGAAATATTGATGGATGTGGCAGGATCACTTTCCTATTAATTATGAATGAATCTGTCCTGATCAAAAAAACAATTCTATGAAATGTATTCAGGAAATAGCAATGGATCCAGAAGGATTGGATTGCCCCCTTTGCCTTGGTTCTGTTGTGATCCAGCAATATTTCTGGGAGATACTAATTAGTCCTCTATGGTCTTATTGTGCTCTAATGAAATATGAACAAATCTAGCCAGATCCAGATCCGTACCGGTCAAATAGGATCCGACTGAAGTCCAATGTAGAATGCAAAGATTCTGGCTTTTATCCCTTCTACAATGGAACTGCTTCTCAAACGTCTGCAGTTTAAAGGGACATCCCACTGCCCAAAGAAAAAAAATATAATATAAATTATTGCGTAGTAAATAACATTTAATTATGCATTTTTTCTTGGGGTATATCTAAAAACAACTTGTAATAGCTGCAGCTCTCTTGTCTGCAGTATTTACATGCCCTCCCCTTCTAACCCCGCCCAGACTCTCTGTGGCTGTCCAATCACAGACTTCCCAATGCAGCTCAATGAGAAGTCTTTGCACGGCAGGTGCTCTGGGCAGTTGCTGCCTCCTTGAGTTTATCTCCCCTGAGCTAAACAAACCAGGAAGTAACAGGACGGGTGTCTGACAGCCAGGGGGATGTAACAAAGTTAATTCAGTACAGTCTCAATTTCTATCGGCAAGCTCAAGTGCTGTAGGAATAGAAGTCTTGAGTGCCCCTTTAAAGTGTGATGATAATTAATGTAAAGATTTTTCTGTGATGGTAAAAGTCATTCGTAGTACTTTTTGTTACAACAGATTTGTCAATCAAAACACCGTCTTCCTTTGTGACTGGTAAACCTCAGAGCTAGGAAGGATATAGGTAGCTGCCTGGCTGAGCATACTGGGAGTTGTCTGTGTTAGTTTATGTGCTTGGCTCAGACGACTGGCAGTCATGGGAGTGTGAGTGTGCAGCCTAACCAGCAAATATCTGCATTCCGAGAGCTTCACTGAATAAAGCCGTTATCACAAGGACAGGCAGAGGCTGTATCGAAATCAGGAAAGGCCAGAAATATAGAGAGGGGAGTGTGATCATGCCAAGTGAGAATAAAACTAGATTTTGCAACAATGTCACTCAGGGCTGATTCACTAACCATTTCCCTGCTGGCTGCCGCGGGACTCTCAGGGATATAAAAAAACGAGAAGTGTCAGGAATTCAAAGTGAATTTTAAATTTAAATTCAAATTAGCCATACTGGACACATAGCGTGACTCTTTCCAGATGGACTATTTTGGCCTGCCACTTCTCACATTAATGTATCACCAAGGATAGAGAGAGCTATTGGTAAATGTACCCCTTTATAATATTGCACAGCGCTGCAGCGTTACCGAGTTTAGCTTAGTCGGTGCAGATGTCAGGAAGACAGCCACTTGAGCCACTAGAGATGGATTTAACCCTAGAGGTTTTATAAAACTGTAATGTTTTACATTGAAGGGCTCAAACTATAGGGCTACTGCACCCAGACCATTTCACTGAGAGTCATCAGATGAAGTGTCCCTTTCAGGAACTAGCAATGCTCAGTATACAAGATACCTGCATGATCGGTAAGTTTAACAAAGAAATGTCAATTTAACAGAAATGTAAGTTTAACAGAACATGCATTTTACAGGAATGATTCTGACGTAGAGACCAAAATGTATACATAATACAGATTAAGGGACAGCACACATAAAAATGAAGGTTTACATTTTATAAGGTTACGTACTTACAATCGTCTATCTCATCAAACTAATCTAGTATTGGTGGGTCCTGCACTAATTACATCACAGTACCCCAATATTGGTGGGTCCTGCACTAATTACATCACAGTACCCCAATATCGGTGGGTCCTACACTAATTACGTCACAGTACCCCAATATTGGTGGGGCCTGCACTAATTACATCACAGTACCCCAATATTGGTGGGTCCTGCACTAATTACATCACAGTACCCCAATGATATTGCGGCTAACTGACAAGCCAGGTGGGCGGACGGTCGGGCGGGAGGCGCTGGCCTAGGGCAGCACAAAACCAGGATACACCACTGTCGGTGGGTCCTACACTAATTATGTCACAGTGCACCAATATCAGTGGGTCCTACACTAGTTACGTCGCAGTAACCCACTATCGGTGGGTCCTACACTAATTACGTCAATGTACCCTACTATCAGTGGGTCCTACACTAATTACGTCACAGTACCCCAATATCGGTGGGTCCTAGACTAGTTACGTCAGAGAACCCCAATATCTGTGGTTCCTACACTAATTACGTCAGAGTCCCCGAATAATGGTGGGTTCTACACCAATTCTAACATGGTAGATAATTTATATAGTGCATATTTCAAGTCTGGCTGTTTGATTCAAAATTGAAATGTATTATTTTTTTTTAAACCAAAAATGTACCCTTGATTCAAAGAACAACAAGCTCAGGTGCCAGGTACACACATGCAGAATGGTCAATCAATGGGTGGGGGATGTCACAGAAGATATGGAAATAATACAAAGAAAAGACAGACTATAACCAGTCTAATAACAAATCCATTTAAAAATCAATGAAAAAAAATCCAATGGGTGGGACCACCAGAACCAAACTAAAGGGTGCGTAGCAATATTTTCTCGGTCAGAAAAAAAAGATTTAGAGGATCACAAGAACTCGAAGAACAAAAGGATAATATACACAGGCCACCTCACAAACGATGGGCAGGCCACCTCACTAACGATGGGCAGGCCACCTCACTAACGATGGGCAGGCCACCTCACTAACGATGGGCAGGCCACCTCACTAAAGAAAGACAAGGCATGACATGAAAGAAGGAGCGGCCACCTCACTAACAATGGACATGCCACCTCACTAATGATGAATAGGCCACTTCACTTACGATGGACAGGCCACCTCACTAACGATGGATAGGTCACCTCACTAACGATAGATAGGCTACCTCACTAATAATGGACAGGCCACCTCACTAACGATGGATAGGCCACCTCACTAACGATAGATAGGCTACCTCACTAATAATGGATAGGCCACCTCACTCACTAGACAGGGCATATCATGAAAGAATGAGCGACCACCTCACTAACGATGGGCAGGCCACCTCACTAACGATGGTCAGGCCACCTCACTTACGATGGACAGGCCACCTCACTAATGATGGGCAGGCCACCTCACTAACGATAGGCAGGCCACCTCACTAACGAAGGACAGGCCACCTCACTAACGAAGGACAGGCCACCTCACTAACGAAGGACAGGCCACCTCACTAACGATGGACAGGCCCACCTCACCAACGATGGACAGGCCACCTCACCAACGATGGACAGGCTACCTCACTAACGATGGACAGGCTACCTCACTAATGAAGGACAGGCCACCTCACTAATGATGGACAGGCCACCTCACTAACGATGGGCAGGCCACCTCACTAACGAAGGACAGGCCACCTCACCAATGATGGACAGGCCACCTCACTAACGAAGGACAGGCCACCTCACTAACGATGGACAGGCCACCTCACTAACGATGGACAGGCCCACCTCACCAACGATGGACAGGCCACCTCACCAACGATGGACAGGCTACCTCACTAACGATGGACAGGCTACCTCACTAACGAACTGTGTATGGAGATTCTAAGGGTGGGTGAATTCCAAAATAATAACAAGTTTTGGAATGGGATGCCCGACAAGCTGTTTTGGTGTGATGGTCAGGTGCACACATTCATTTGGTGACACATTAACACTGTGCACAAAAGAATTAAAAATAAATACAGTAAATAAAACATAAACACACACATAACAACACACCACATACAACAACCAATAGTGACTTACAGCACACCAGCTTATTTGTGTCAGTGACACAGATATACTCACTATGAGAGCAGTCAGTGACACAGATATACTCACTATGAGAGCAGTCAGTAACACAGATATACTCACTATGAGAGCAGTCAGCGACACAGATATACTCACTATGAGAGCAGTCAGTGACACAGATATACTCACTATGAGAGCAGTCAGACAGTGACACAGATATACTCACTATGAGAGCAGTCAGTGACACAGATATACTCACTATGAGAGCAGTCAGTGACACAGATATACTCACTATGAGAGCAGTCAGTAACACAGATATACTCACTATGAGAGCAGTCAGCGACACAGATATACTCACTATGAGAGCAGTCAGTGACACAGATATACTCACTATGAGAGCAGTCAGTTACACAGATATACTCACTATGAGAGCAGTCAGTGACACAGATATACTCACTATGAGAGCAGTCAGTAACACAGATATACTCACTATGAGAGCAGTCAGTGACACAGATATACTCACTATGAGAGCAGTCAGTAACACAGATATACTCACTATGAGAGCAGTCAGCGACACAGATATACTCACTATGAGAGCAGTCAGTGACACAGATATACTCACTATGAGAGCAGTCAGACAGTGACACAGATATACTCACTATGAGAGCAGTCAGTGACACAGATATACTCACTATGAGAGCAGTCAGTGACACAGATATACTCACTATGAGAGCAGTCAGTAACACAGATATACTCACTATGAGAGCAGTCAGCGACACAGATATACTCACTATGAGAGCAGTCAGTGACACAGATATACTCACTATGAGAGCAGTCAGACAGTGACACAGATATACTCACTATGAGAGCAGTCAGTGACACAGATATACTCACTATGAGAGCAGTCAGTGACACAGATATACTCACTATGAGAGCAGTCAGTGACACAGATATACTCACTATGAGAGCAGTCAGTAACACAGATATACTCACTATGAGAGCAGTCAGTGACACAGATATACTCACTATGAGAGCAGTCAGTGACACAGATTTACTCACTATGAGAGCAGTCAGACAGTGACACAGATATACTCACTATGAGAGCAGTCAGTAACACAGATATACTCACTATGAGAGCAGACAGTGACACAGATATACTCACTATGAGAGCAGTCAGTGACACAGATATACTCACTATGAGAGCAGTCAGACAGTGACACAGATATACTCACTATGAGAGCAGTCAGTGACACAGATATACTCACTATGAGAGCAGTCAGTGACACAGATATACTCACTATGAGAGCAGTCAGTGACACAGATATACTCACTATGAGAGCAGTCAGACAGTGACACAGATATACTCACTATGAGAGCAGTCAGTGACACAGATATACTCACTATGAGAGCAGTCAGTGACACAGATATACTCACTATGAGAGCAGTCAGACAGTGACACAGATATACTCACTATGAGAGCAGTCAGTGACACAGATATACTCACTATGAGAGCAGTCAGTGACACAGATATACTCACTATGAGAGCAGTCAGTGACACAGATATACTCACTATGAGAGCAGTCAGTGACACAGATATACTCACTATGAGAGCAGTCAGTGACACAGATATACTCACTATGAGAGCAGACAGTGACACAGATATACTCACTATGAGAGCAGTCAGTAACACAGATATACTCACTATGAGAGCAGTCAGACAGTGACACAGATATACTCACTATGAGAGCAGTCAGTGACACAGATATACTCACTATGAGAGCAGTCAGTGACACAGATATACTCACTATGAGAGCAGTCAGTAACACAGATATACTCACTATGAGAGCAGTCAGTGACACAGATATACTCACTATGAGAGCAGTCAGTGACACAGATATACTCACTATGAGAGCAGTCAGACAGTGACACAGATATACTCACTATGAGAGCAGTCAGTGACACAGATATACTCACTATGAGAGCAGTCAGTGACACAGATATACTCACTATGAGAGCAGTCAGTGACACAGATATACTCACTATGAGAGCAGTCAGTGACACAGATATACTCACTATGAGAGCAGTCAGTGACACAGATATACTCACTATGAGAGCAGACAGTGACACAGATATACTCATTATGAGAGCAGTCAGTGACACAGATATACTCACTATGAGAGCAGTCAGTGACACAGATATACTCACTATGAGAGCAGTCAGCGACACAGATATACTCACTATGAGAGCAGTCAGCGACACAGATATACTCACTATGAGAGCAGTCAGTAACACAGATATACTCACTATGAGAGCAGTCAGACAGTGACACAGATATACTCACTATGAGAGCAGTCAGTGACACAGATATACTCACTATGAGAGCAGTCAGTGACACAGATATACTCACTATGAGAGCAGTCAGTGACACAGATATACTCACTATGAGAGCAGTCAGTAACACAGATATACTCACTATGAGAGCAGTCAGTGACACAGATATACTCACTATGAGAGCAGTCAGTGACACAGATTTACTCACTATGAGAGCAGTCAGACAGTGACACAGATATACTCACTATGAGAGCAGTCAGTAACACAGATATACTCACTATGAGAGCAGACAGTGACACAGATATACTCACTATGAGAGCAGTCAGTGACACAGATATACTCACTATGAGAGCAGTCAGACAGTGACACAGATATACTCACTATGAGAGCAGTCAGTGACACAGATATACTCACTATGAGAGCAGTCAGTGACACAGATATACTCACTATGAGAGCAGTCAGTGACACAGATATACTCACTATGAGAGCAGTCAGACAGTGACACAGATATACTCACTATGAGAGCAGTCAGTGACACAGATATACTCACTATGAGAGCAGTCAGTGACACAGATATACTCACTATGAGAGCAGTCAGACAGTGACACAGATATACTCACTATGAGAGCAGTCAGTGACACAGATATACTCACTATGAGAGCAGTCAGTGACACAGATATACTCACTATGAGAGCAGTCAGTGACACAGATATACTCACTATGAGAGCAGTCAGTGACACAGATATACTCACTATGAGAGCAGTCAGTGACACAGATATACTCACTATGAGAGCAGACAGTGACACAGATATACTCACTATGAGAGCAGTCAGTAACACAGATATACTCACTATGAGAGCAGTCAGACAGTGACACAGATATACTCACTATGAGAGCAGTCAGTGACACAGATATACTCACTATGAGAGCAGTCAGTGACACAGATATACTCACTATGAGAGCAGTCAGTAACACAGATATACTCACTATGAGAGCAGTCAGTGACACAGATATACTCACTATGAGAGCAGTCAGTGACACAGATATACTCACTATGAGAGCAGTCAGACAGTGACACAGATATACTCACTATGAGAGCAGTCAGTGACACAGATATACTCACTATGAGAGCAGTCAGTGACACAGATATACTCACTATGAGAGCAGTCAGTGACACAGATATACTCACTATGAGAGCAGTCAGTGACACAGATATACTCACTATGAGAGCAGTCAGTGACACAGATATACTCACTATGAGAGCAGACAGTGACACAGATATACTCATTATGAGAGCAGTCAGTGACACAGATATACTCACTATGAGAGCAGTCAGTGACACAGATATACTCACTATGAGAGCAGTCAGCGACACAGATATACTCACTATGAGAGCAGTCAGTGACACAGATATACTCACTATGAGAGCAGTCAGTAACACAGATATACTCACTATGAGAGCAGTCAGTGACACAGATATACTCACTATGAGAGCAGTCAGTAACACAGATATACTCACTATGAGAGCAGTCAGACAGTGACACAGATATACTCACTATGAGAGCAGTCAGTGACACAGATATACTCACTATGAGAGCAGTCAGTGACACAGATATACTCACTATGAGAGCAGTCAGTGACACAGATATACTCACTATCAGAGCAGTCAGTGACACAGATATACTCACTATGAGAGCAGTCAGTGACACAGATATACTCACTATGAGAGCAGTCAGTAACACAGATATACTCACTATGAGAGCAGTCAGTGACACAGATATACTCACTATGAGAGCAGTCAGTGACACAGATATACTCACTATGAGAGCAGACAGTGACACAGATATACTCACTATGAGAGCAGACAGTGACACAGATATACTCACTATGAGAGCAGTCAGTGACACAGATATACTCACTATGAGAGCACACAGATATACTCACTATGAGAGCAGTCAGACAGTGACACAGATATACTCACTATCAGAGCACACAGATCTACTCACCTGGTCAGTGACACCAATGGAGATGCCCTGGGGCTCTGTGTGTCTGGTTACCATGAGATCCGGAATGTGCTGTGAGTGACAGTGACTCCATGGCTGTAACAACCAAACCCTGCAGGAGGTAAACAGTTCCTTTCTGCCTGTGTTTTACCTCTGAAGTTCTGTACAAAAGGGAGAGGCTATGCACGGGTTTCTTAAAGGGACACTCCAGGCACCCAGACCACTTCTGCTCATTGGAGTGGTCTGGATGCCAACTCCCACTACTCTTAACCTTGCAACTGTAATTATTGCAGTTTTTTATAAGCTGCAATAATTACATTGCAGGGTTAACTCCACTTCTAGTGGCTGTCTATTAGACAATTCCCCATAGGAAATCTTTTTCAATGCTTTCCTATGGGGAGACCTAATGCGCGTGCGCGGCATTGACGCGCATGCGCATTAGGTTTCCTCAGTCGGCGGGCGGGATCAGTCTCGCCCACCTGGTGACGCGATTACTGGGAGGAGCGACACCGACCCAAAACCACCGCCGAGGAGGGGGCGGAGCCAAGCAGGCAAGCAGTCCAGACGTGCCTTACCGGAGCTCCCGCGTCTGGAGGGGAAAACCGGGGTACAGCGCCCGAACACGACACCCCACAGACTGCTGCACACCGTACCTCGCATCAGGAAGGGCTACCGACCAAAACGGTACCTCCTACGACCCTCTGCACAGCCGCCCTGACGCAAGGGGGCTTGCGGCCTACCTGAGGACGGACCACGGAGAGACGGCCGCTCTCCGGGGTAACAGCTTCAACAGGTGCCGCGGCAAGGAAATCTCTCTCTTCCCCCCCCCCCCCGACCGGAGGGGGTTATCCCGGTCATCAAGCAGCTCGACTCACCTGAACATCCCCACGGGACAGCTAACGCTGCACGCATTGCCAAGCTACAGATTCCAAGATGGCGGCAGCTGCCCTCGAGCAGGAGACAGATGAGCAGCATAAATCGTTGGAACAGCGACTGGACGACCTGATCCAGAGATTCTGGCGCAAACTCACACACAAAGCCGACCACCACAAACAGGTACAGCGGAGACACACACCCACAGGGGGTGGCCATCAACAAGGGGAGCCCCCCGGGTCACAAAGAAAGCCAAGCACTAAACACGTGGCGGAGCCCGCCATTGCTGCCAGGCGCGCCACGCCAAAGACCCCACGAGGCCCCAGGAAGGCAGACAAGCTAGGTCAGCCACGGGTACCCCGCCACCCCCCAAGGGAGCGAACAGCCTTCCACAACCAAGCACAGCACAAACGGCGCATGCATGCCCTGAGAAAGGAACAACTGAGGCGCCCACTGGGTGTAAAACACCAAGGCCACCCACGACTCCACCTAACCCAGCGACCAAACCCTGGGACAGCAACACCAGTCACCATCACAAGCAAGCAGTCGCCCACAACTGCTCCCTGCAGGCCGCAGCCCCAGGACGTATGGAAGCAACTCCCAGCGGCAACACCGGCGGACACGCTAGAATCGACCTCACGCAAGGGTGTCGGCTGAATGAACCTACCTGGACTACTCATACAGCCCCAGGCACACCATACTGGGACATAAGCATGCCTAACTGCCTGTACATGTGGCTGAATTTGAACACACGGGGTTAGAGAACTATTGAGCACCTGTTTCATGCCATATTCATAACCTGATATTTTTCTATTTGTCTGGTATTTTTTACGCTAGATATGCACCAGACTCTCTCACTTGTTTAAGCTAAACAGCCCAGCTTTGTACAGCTAGAACAAAGTTATTTACGTAGCCTGTTCCTCATAAGTTTTACTCTTAATGCTCAGACCCCACTATATAGCATGTTTAGTTTAGTTATCACCTGCTATGCCTGTAATGTTATGTATGCCGATAATACTCATGCCCTTTAATTTTACCTACGCCATATGTATTAGCATGCTATGACTTACAGCTCTATAGCCCGCTATATAGTCTACACACACTGTTCTACTTCTATACCTAGCCTGTTACTCTTACACTAATTCAGCTGTCACGAAAATAGCAGCCGTAAGGCACAGACAAATCAACGGTATAACTATGCATGTGATATAAGTTTACTTCGTGTCACTATCACTGGGCTATGATGCCCTGGTTAATCTTAATCTAAATCTACTATGGTTTCACCCTCGTTAAACAACAAAACATAAAAATGAGGCATCTAAATCCTAGAAATGTGTTGCATTAATGCTAGTGTTGTATTGATCCCATGATGTACCTATGCATACGTTTCCCCTGCTCTACCTTCTGTACCCCATCTCATATGCCTTAAATAAAAGAAAGAATTATAAAAAAAAAAAAACACCGCCGAGGGACATCGGCGGGGTCTCAGGTAAGTGACCTGAAGGGGCGGGGGATGGGAGGTGGGAGGGAGAGGGGACCTGCAGATTGTTTTCCTGGCACTGGAGTTTCCCTTTAACATATACCATGGTTTTTCTATAACCAGGGTAAAAAGCCTTTCTGCTCAGATCCCTGAACACGAACATTTGTTAAAGGATGTAGTCACTTTCAGGGACTTTTCACTTAGACTGATGGGACAAAAAGTATTATTATAGGGACGATCCACAGCTCAAATAAAAAAATAAAGAAATATCACTGTTTAAAATATGTGCCGCAAATAAAAGCGTGCATAGATTTAATTATGCATTTTTACATTATTAGAGAGTATATCTAAAAACAACATGGAATAAAGCAGCAGCTCTCTTGTCTGCAGTCTTTACAAACCCTCCCCTTCTAACCCCGCCCAGACGTTCTGTGACTGTCCAATCACAGCCTTCCCAATGCAGCTCAATGAGAAGTCTTTGCACGGCAGGTCCTCTGGGCAATTGCTGCTGTAGCGGAGTAGAAGTGTAACCTGCAATATCTCCGCTGGTAGACATAGTCAGAATGTAAATAAAGAGTAGCGTAGTAATTCCAATCCCATTCCCCAACAACTGGACGACACACAGTTTTGGGAGTAAACTGAACTTTTATTGAACCATAGCCGGTATAATACAAATCCCCATGCAAGGGTTTTCTATAATGACATTGCAGGGGTTTTCCCCTGGTGGACCTTGTGGAAAACTTAGTATACAATAACATTTCCCATAATCATTTTTTGTACTGGAGAGATAATTGCGTAAGAGTACACCTTTAATTACATTATCTCTCCGTACAGAAAATCACACAATAGTGGTTAAAATATCATAATTCATATAATATTTACCCGAACTCCACGAAAGACACTTCATTAAATAGCTGAGATCTGAGCGCACAATCTGTCGAAATACCGCTCAGATCCGTACGTTAGAATAGAAAAGCCATTCGAGTTAAGTTATGGACCGGTCAGCCACGAGGGGAGAGCCCCAAAACATTTCCAAGCAATTGCAGGCTTCTTTCGGGAGTTCCTACGAATTAACAGATGAACATACACATTTATATACTGGTTAGTCGTGTGTAGTAAGGTCGGTGGTTTAATTTAGGCGAACTGAACTATCTACACGAACGGTATGGAAGTCCATCGGTGTTCGCAAGGTCGGGTAGATGATTTTAGTTCCATGCACTCGACGACCAAACACCGCTGGGCGTTCGTAAAACAAAGATGGCCGCCGCCGTGTGTTCCTTCATACGAACCGTGACCACCCATTCAACCATTAGGTGTTTGTGGTTTCCTTATGTTTCCAGTTCTTAATTGGGGACACACGACTCCCTTGTGTGGTCCTCCATTCGGTATTTTATTCGTTTTCATGAACAGTATATCCCTGTTCTGTTCGTGAAGTTAAATTAACGAATGCACATAGTCTTTGCACATGGAAATAAGCGAATGGACCCAGTTGTACAATGAAGTGGCTAGTTTTGCCACAGCTGCCTCTTGTGTTTATCTCCCTTGAGCTAACCAAACCAGGAAGTAACAGGACAGGTCTGATTGACAGCCAGGGGGGGTGTAACAAAGTTCATTTACAAAACTGTCAATTTCTATTGAAATCTGCATTTTATGTAAAATGAAAAAGAGAGTACCAACGCTTTACACAAGTTCTTCAGCAATAGAAACTGCCTTAGGGACCTGGAGTGTCCCTTTAACTTACACTAAATGTAAAAACTAGAAAACCAGTAATGTTAAATTGGAACGAGAGTTACATGTTCATAATCAACATGAGATTCACATCCAACCCTTTAGTAACATCCATTTTCCTTCCTACTTCCCATTAACCCTGTATACATCGCATAGCACAGAACATTTCCTATTTCCCATTAACCCTGCGTACATTGCATAGCCCTGTACTTCCCTTTCTACTTCCCATTAACCCTGTATACATCGCAGATCCCAGACCTTCCCTTCCTACTTCCCATTAATCCTGCATATATCGCAGATCCCAGACCTTCCCTTCCTACTTCCCATTAATCCTGCATACATCGCAGATCCCAGACCTTCCCTTTCTACTTCCCATTAATCCTGCATACATCGCATAGCCCTGTACTTCCCTTTCTACTTCCTATTAACCCTGCATACATCGTATAGCCCTGTACTTCGCTTTCTACTTCCCATTAACCCTGTATACATCGCAGATCCCAGACCTTCCCTTTCTACTTCCCATTAATCCTGCATTCATCGCAGATCCCAGACCTTCCCTTCCTATTCCCCATTAACCTTTCATACGTCGCATAGCCCTGTACTTCCCTTTGTACTTCCCATTAACCCTGCATACATCGCAGGGCCCAGACCTTCCCTTCCTACTTCCCATTAACCCTGCATACGTCGCATAGCCCTGTACTTCCCTTTCTACTTCCCATTAAGCCTGCGTACATCGCATAGCCCTGTACTTCCCTTCCTACTTCCCATTAACCCTGCGTACATTGCATAGCCCTGTACTTCCCTTTCTACTTCCCATTAACCCTGTATACATCGCAGATCCCAGACCTTCCCTTTCTACTTCCCATTAATCCTGCATTCATCGCAGGGCCCAGACCTTCCCTTCTACTTCCCATTAACCCTTCATACATCGCGTAGCCCTGTACTTCCCTTTCTACTTCCCATTAACCCTGCATACATCGCAGAGCCCAGACCTTCCCTTCCTACATCCCATTAACCCTGCATTTGTCGCATAGCCCTGTACTTACCTTTGTACTTCACATTAATCCTGCGTACATCGCATAGCCCTGTACTTCCCTTCCTACATCCCATTAATCCTGCATACGTCGTATAGCCCTATACTTACCTTTGTACTTCCCATTAATCCTGCATACATCGCAGAGGCATACATTGCATAGCCCTGTACTTCCCTTTCTACTTCCCATTAATCCTGCATACATCGCAGAGGCAAGACCTTACCTTCCTACTTCCCATTAACCCTGCATACATTGCATAGCCCTGTACTTCCCTTTCTACTTCCCATTAAGCCTGCGTACATCGCATAGCCCTGTACTTCCCTTTCTACTTCCCATTAACCCTGCATACATTGCATAGCCCTGTACTTCCCTTTCTACTTCCCATTAATCCTGCATACATCGCAGAGGCAAGACCTTACCTTCCTACTTCCTATTAACCCTGCATACATCGTATAGCCCTGTACTTCCCTTCCTACTTCCCATTAAGCCTGCATACATCGCAGAGCCCAGACCTTCCATTCGTACTTCCCATTAACCCTGCATACATCGCGTAGCCCTGTACTTCCCTTCCTATTTCCCATTAACCCTGCATACATTGCATAGCCCTGTACTTCCCTTTCTATTTCCCATTAACCCTGTACTTCCATTCCTACTTTCTATTAACCCTGCATACATTGCAGAGCCCGGTACTTAATGGGAAGTAGGAAGTTAAGTACAGTCACATCCCTCCAATCACAGACCCCAAACTAGCCACATCCCTCCAATCTCAGATCCCAAACTAGCCACATCCCTCCAATCACAGACCCCAAACTAGCCACATCCATCCAATCACAGACCCCAAACTAGCCACATCCCTCCAATCACAGACCCCAAACTAGTCACATCCCTCCAATCACAGACCCCAAACTAGCCATATCCCTCCAATCACAGACCCCAAACTAGCCACATCCATCCAATCACAGGCCCCAAACTAGCCACATCCCTCCAATCACAGACCCCAAACTAGCCACATCCCTCCAATCACAGATCCCAAACTAGCCACATCCCTCCAATCACAGACCCCAAACTAGTCACATCCCTCCAATCACAGACCCCAAACTAGCCATATCCCTCCAATCACAGACCCCAAACTAGCCACATCCATCCAATCACAGGCCCCAAACTAGCCACATCCCTCCAATCACAGACCCCAAACTAGCCACATCCCTCCAATCACAGACCCCAAACTAGCCATATCCCTCCAATCACAGACCCCAAACTAGCCACATCCCTCCAATCACAGATCCCAAACTAGCCACATCCCTCCAATCACAGACCCCAAAGTAGCCACATCCCTCCAATCACAGACCCCAAACTAGTCACATCCATCCAATCACAAACCCCAAACTAGCCACATCCCTCCAATCACAGACCCCAAGCTAGCCATATCCATCCAATCACAGATCCCAAACTAGCCACATTCCTCCAATCACAAACCCCAAACTAGTCACATCCATCCAATCACAGACCCCAAACTAGCCACATACCTCCAATCACAGACCCCAAAATAGCCACATCCCTCCAATCACAGACCCCAAACTAGTCACATCCATCCAATCACAGACCCCAAACTAGCCACATACCTCCAAACACAGACCCCAAAGTAGCCACATACCTCCAATCACAGACCCCAAAGTAGCCACATCCCTCCAATCACAGACTCCAAACTAGTCACATCCCTCCAATCACAGACTCCAAACTAGCCACATCCCTCCAATCACAGACCCCAAACTAGCCACATCCATCCAATCACAGACCCCAAACTAGTCATATCCCTCCAAACACAAACTCCAAACTAGCCACATCCCTCCAATCACAGGCCCCAAACTAGCCACATCCATCCAATCACAGGCCCCAAACTAGCCACATCCATCCAATCACAGACCCCAAACTAGTCACATCCATCCAATCACAAACCCCAACCTAGCCACATCCATCCAATCACAGGCCCCAAACTAGCCACATCCCTCCAATCACAGACCCCAAACTAGCCACATCCCTCCAATCACAGGCCCCAAACTAGCCACATCCCTCCAATCACAGGCCCCAAACTAGCCACATCCCCCCAATCACAGACGCCAAACTAGCCACATCCATCCAATCACAGACCCCAAACTAGCCACATCCCTCCAATCACAAACCCCAAACTAGCCACATCCATCCAATCACAAACCCCAAACTAGCCACATCCATCCAATCACAGACCCCAAACTAGCCACATCCCTCCAATCACAGACCCCAAACTAGCCACATCCCTCCAATTACAGACCCCAAACTAGCCACACCCCTCCAATCACAAACCCCAAACTAGCCACATCCATCCAATCACAGACCCCAAACTAGCCATATCCCTCCAATCACAGATCCCAAACTAGCCACATCCCTCCAATTACAAACCCCAAACTAGCCACATCCATCCAATCACAGGCCCCAAACTAGCCACATCCCTCCAATCACAGACCCCAAACTAGCCACATCCCTCCAATCACAGACCCCAAACTAGCCACATCCCTCCAATCACAGACCCCAAACTAGCCACATCCCTCCAATCACAGACCCCAAACTAGCCACATCCATCCAATCACAGACTCCAAACTAGCCACATCCCTCCAATCACAGACCCCAAACTAGCCACATCCCTCCAATCACAGACCCCAAACTAGCCATATCCCTCCAATCACAGACCCCAAACTAGCCACATCCCTCCAATTACAGACCCCAAACTAGCCACATCACTCCAATCACAGACCCCAAACTAGCCACATCCCTCCAATCACAGACCCCAAACTAGTCACATCCATCCAAACACACCCCAAGCTGAGGAATCTAAACTTGGGTAGCAGAGATGGTAAAGCCAGCCCTAACCATCACACTGTGCATTCAATTAATAAAACAAGCCCGATGGGGTATGTACACTATTTATGGTGTACAGGGAGTTGTATCATACATAACACAGTAAAGTAATCTGCATTTTATACAAGGCATGATTTAATATAACCAAAACGGTTCTAGTCATTTACTAAAGAGTTAAATAGAATGTCACTATCAGAAAGTACTGTGCGAGAAACACAATTCACTGTGTCAAACGGAGAATTCAAAGTCAACTCAAATTACACATAACATCAGCTCACAGTAACAAAGTGAAGACAATGACTCTGTGTATTGTTTGGTTTTATCTCTGAATTCCTACCACTTCACACTTACTGTGAATTATATCAATAAAAATAACCCAGTGTATTAAATTAGAGGGACAAAGGTTTCAAAATAATATCAGGAAGTATTACTTTACTGAGAGGGTAGTGGATGCATGGAATAGCCTTCCAGCTGAAGTGGTAGAGGTTAACACAGTAAAGGAGTTTAAGCATGCGTGGGATAGGCATAAGGCTATCCTAACTATAAGATAAGGCCAGGGACTAATGAAAGTATTTAGAAAACTGGGCAGACTAGATGGGCCGAATGGTTCTTATCTTATTCTATGTTTCTATTCTAAACAGAAAGCACCAGCCACATCCACGGACAGATTTCTGTGGCATCACATTGTGGTGATTGTTTGCAGTTTAGATTTCTCATGACACCCAGGAGCACGTTTTATAAATAATCCTTCTCCGTACTGACTGCCATCGGAGGCCGCAGCACTCACTACAGGCCCAGCATGCATTGCACGCCTTTATTACAGAATGCAAAGTGTCCACAGGGAATCTAGCAGGTAAAGCAGTGTCTGTACAGGGTTAGTAATAAACCCCATACTCCGTATATGGGTGTTAGTTACATTATTGTTACAGCTCATTGTTTTACTGATACAAATTATAATATCAGCAAGTAAAAACAGGCTGCTTACAACTAAAACAGTCTGCAAAGTACACCATTTACGTGTGTCGGAGCCTGGATTGCCCCTTTAATAATATAAACCCACCCAGTATAACTAACTGTAACCTAACCTACACAGTGCATCTAACGTGTGTGGGAGCCTGGATTGCCCCTTTAATAATATAAACCCACCCAGTATAACTAACTGTAACCTAATCTACACAGTGCACCTAACGTGTGTGGGAGCCTGGAGTGTCCCTTTAATAATATAAACCCACCCAGTATAACTGTAACCTAACCTACACAGTGCACCTAACGTGTGTGGGAGCCTGGAGTGTCCCTTTAATAATATAAACCCACTCAGTATAACTAACTGTAACCTAACCTACACAGTGCATCTAACGTGTGTGGGATCATGGAGTGTCCCTTTAATAATATAAACCCACTCAGTATAACTAACTGTAACCTAACCTACACAGTGCATCTAACGTGTGTGGGAGCCTGGAGTGTCCCTTTAATAATATAAACCCACCCAGTATAACTAACTGTAACCTAACCTACACAGTGCACCTAACGTGTGTGGGAGCCTGGAGTGTCCCTTTAATAATATAAACCCACCCAGTATAACTGTAACCTAACCTACACAGGGCATCTGACGTGTGTGGGAGCCTGGAGTGTCCCTTTAATAATATAAACACACCCAGTATAACTAACTGTAACCTAACCTACACAGTGCATCTAACGTGTGTGGGAGCCTGGAGTGTCACTTTAATAATATAAACCCACCCAGTATAACTAACTGTAACCTAACCTACACAGTGCATCTAACGTGTGTGGGAGCCTGGAGTGTCCCTTTAATTTTATAAATCCACTCAGTATAACTAACTGTAACCTAACCTACACAGTGCATCTAACGTGTGTGGGAGCCTGGGGTGTCCCTTTATTAATATAAACCCACCCAGTATAACTAACTGTAACCTAACCTACACAGTGCACCTAACGTGTGTGGGAGCCTGGAGTATCCCTTTAATAATATAAACCCACCCAGTATAACTAACTGTAACCTAACCTACACAGTGCATCTAACGTGTGTGGGAGCCTGGAGTGTCCCTTTAATAATATAAACCCACCCAGTTTAACTAACTGTAAACTAACCTACACAGTGCACCTAACGTGTGTGGGAACCTGGAGTGTCCCTTTAATAATATAAACCAACCCAGTATAACTAACTGTAACCTAACCTACACAGTGCATCTAACGTGTGTGGGAGCCTGGAGTGTCCCTTTAATAATATAAACCCACCCAGTATAACTAACTGTAACCTAACCTACACAGTGCACCTAACGTGTGGGAGCCTGGAGTGTCCCTTTAATAATATAAACACACCCAGTAAACCTGTAACCTAACCTACACAGTGCATCTAACGTGTGTGGGAGCCTGGAGTGTCCCTTTAATAATATAAACACACCCAGTATAAGTAACTGTAACCTAACCTACACAGCGCATCTAACGTGTGTGGGAGCCTGGGGTGTCCCTTTAATAATATAAACCCACCCAGAATAACTAACTGTAACCTAACCTACACAGTGCATCTAACGTGTGTGGGAGCCTGGAGTGTCCCTTTAATAATATAAACCCACAAAGTATAATTAACTGTAACCTAACCTACACAGTGCATCTAACGTGTGTGGGAGCCTGGAGTGTTCCTTTAATAATATAAACCCACTCAGTATAACTAACTGTAACCTAACCTACACAGTGCATCTAACGTGTGTGGGAGCCTGGAGTGTCCCTTTAATAATATAAACCCACTCAGTATAACTAACTGTAACCTAACCTACACACTGCATCTAACGTGTGTGGGAGCCTGGAGTGTCCCTTTAATAATATAAACCCACCCAGTATAACTAACTGTAACCTAACCTACACAGTGCATCTAATGTGTGTGGGAGCCTGGAGTGTACCTTTAATAATATAAACCCACCCAGTATAACTAACTGTAACCTAACCTACACAGTGCATATAACGTGTGTGGGAGCCTGGAGTGTCCCTTTAATAATATAAACCCACCCAGTATAACTAACTGTAACCTAACCTACACAGTGCATCTAACGTGTGTGGGAGCCTGGAGTGTCCCTTTAATAATATAAACCCACCAAGTATAACTAACTGTAACCTAACCTACACAGTGCATCTAACGTGTGTGGGAGCCTAAAGTGTCCCTTTAATAATATAAACCCGCCCAGTATAACTAACTGTAACCTAACCTACACATTGCACCTAACGTGTGTGGGAGCCTGGAGTGTCCCTTTAATAATATAAACCCACCCAGTGTAACTAACTGTAACCTAACCTACACAGTGCACCTAACGTGTGTGGGAGCCTGGAGTGTCCCTTTAATAATATAAACCCACCCAGTATAACTAACTGTAACCTAACCTACACAGTGCACCTAACGTGTGTGGGAGCCTGGAGTGTCCCTTTAATAATATAAACCCACCCAGTGTAACTAACTGTAACCTAACCTACACAGTGCACCTAACGTGTGTGGGAGCCTGGAGTGTCCCTTTAATAATATAAACCCACACAGTATAACTAACTGTAACCTAACCTACACAGTGCATCTAACGTGTGTGGGAGCCTGGAGTGTCCCTTTAATAATATAAACCCACCCAGTATAACTAACTGTAACCTAACTTACACAGTGCATCTAACGTGTGTGGGAGCCTGGAGTGTCCCTTTAATAATATAAACCCACCCAGTATAACTAACTGTAACCTAACCTAACGTGTGTGGGAGCCTGGAGTGTCTCTTTATTAATATAAACCCACCGAGTATAACTAACTGTAACCTAACCTACACAGTGCATCTAACGTGTGTGGGAGCCTGGAGTGTCCCTTTAATAATATAATCCCACCCAGTATAACTAACTGTAACCTAACCTACACAATGCACCTAACGTGTGTGGGAGCCTGGAGTGTCCCTTTAATAATATAAACCCACCCAGTATAACTAACTGTAACCTAACCTACACAGTGCATCTAACGTGTGTGCGAGCCTGGAGAGTCCCTTTAATAATATAAACCCACCCAGTATAACTGTAACCTAACCTACACAGTGCATCTAACGTGTGTGGGAGCCTGGAGTGTCCCTTTAATAATATAAACACACCCAGTATAACTAACTGTAACCTAACCTACACAGTGCATCTAACGTGTGTGGGAGCCTGGAGTGTCCCTTTAATAATATAAACCCACCCAGTATAACTAACTGTAACCTAACCTACACAGTGCATCTAACGTGTGTGAGAGCCTGGAGTGTCCCTTTATTAATATAAACCCACCCAGTATGACTGTAACCTAACCTACACAGTGCACCTAACGTGTGTGGGAGCCTGGAGTGTCCCTTTAATAATATAAACCCACCCAGTATAACTGTAACCTAACCTACACAGTGCACCTAACGTGTGTGGGAGCCTGGAGTGTCCCTTTAATAATATAAACCCACCCAGTATAACTAACTGTAACCTAACTTACACAGTGCATCTAACGTGTGTGGGAGCCTGGAGTGTCCCTTTAATAATATAAACCCACCCAGTATAACTAACTGTAACCTAACCTAACGTGTGTGGGAGCCTGGAGTGTCTCTTTATTAATATAAACCCACCGAGTATAACTAACTGTAACCTAACCTACACAGTGCATCTAACGTGTGTGGGAGCCTGGAGTGTCCCTTTAATAATATAATCCCACCCAGTATAACTAACTGTAACCTAACCTACACAATGCACCTAACGTGTGTGGGAGCCTGGAGTGTCCATTTAATAATATAAACCCACCCAGTATAACTAACTGTAACCTAACCTACACAGTGCATCTAACGTGTGTGCGAGCCTGGAGAGTCCCTTTAATAATATAAACCCACCCAGTATAACTGTAACCTAACCTACACAGTGCATCTAACGTGTGTGGGAGCCTGGAGTGTCCCTTTAATAATATAAACACACCCAGTATAACTAACTGTAACCTAACCTACACAGTGCATCTAACGTGTGTGGGAGCCTGGAGTGTCCCTTTAATAATATAAACCCACCCAGTATAACTAACTGTAACCTAACCTACACAGTGCATCTAACGTGTGTGAGAGCCTGGAGTGTCCCTTTATTAATATAAACCCACCCAGTATGACTGTAACCTAACCTACACAGTGCACCTAACGTGTGTGGGAGCCTGGAGTGTCCCTTTAATAATATAAACCCACCCAGTATAACTGTAACCTAACCTACACAGTGCACCTAACGTGTGTGGGAGCCTGGAGTGTCCCTTTAATAATATAAACCCACCCAGTATAACTGTATCCTAACCTACACAGTGCATCTAACGTGTGTGGGAGCCTGGAGTGTCCCTTTAATAATATAAACCCACCCTGTATTACTAACTGTAACCTAACCTACACAGTGCATCTAACGTGTGTGGGAACCTGGAGTGTCCCTTTAATAATATAAACCCACCCGGTATAACTAACTGTAACCTAACCTACACAGTGCATCTAACGTGTGTGGGAGCCTGGAGAGTCCCTTTAATAATATAAACCCACCCAGTATAACTAACTGTAACCTAACCTACACAGTGCATCTAACGTGTGTGGGAGCCTGGAGTGTCCCTTTAATAATATAAACCCACCCAGTATAACTAACTGTAACCTAACCTACACAGGGCATCTGACGTGTGTGGGAGCCTGGAGTGTCCCTTTAATAATATAAACACACCCAGTATAACTAACTGTAACCTAACCTACACAGTGCATCTAACGTGTGTGGGAGCCTGGAGTGTCCCTTTAATAATATAAACCCACCCAGTATAACTGTAACCTAACCTACACAGTGCACCTAACGTGTGTGGGAGCCTGGAGTGTCCCTTTAATAATATAAACCCACCCAGTATAACTAACTGTAACCTAACCTACACAGTGCATCTAACGTGTGTGGGAACCTGGAGAGTCCCTTTAATAATATAAACCCACCCAGTATAACTGTAACCTAACCTACACAGTGCATCTAACGTGTGTGGGAGCCTGGAGTGTCCCTTTAATAATATAAACACACCCAGTATTACTAACTGTAACCTAACCTACACAGTGCATCTAACGTGTGTGGGAGCCTGGAGTGTCCCTTTAATAATATAAACCCACCCAGTATAACTAACTGTAACCTAACCTACACAGTGCATCTAACGTGTGTGAGAGCCTGGAGTGTCCCTTTATTAATATAAACCCACCCAGTATGACTGTAACCTAACCTACACAGTGCACCTAACGTGTGTGGGAGCCTGGAGTGTCCCTTTAATAATATAAACCCACCCAGTATAACTGTAACCTAACCTACACAGTGCACCTAACGTGTGTGGGAGCCTGGAGTGTCCCTTTAATAATATAAACCCACCCAGTATAACTGTAACCTAACCTACACAGTGCATCTAACGTGTGTGGGAGCCTGGAGTGTCCCTTTAATAATATAAACCCAACCTGTATAACTAACTGTAACCTAACCTACACAGTGCATCTAACGTGTGTGGGAACCTGGAGTGTCCCTTTAATAATATAAACCCACCCAGTATAACTAACTGTAACCTAACCTACACAGTGCATCTAACGTGTGTGGGAGCCTGGAGAGTCCCTTTAATAATATAAACCCACCCAGTATAACTAACTGTAACCTAACCTACACAGTGCATCTAACGTGTGTGGGAGCCTGGAGTGTCCCTTTAATAATATAAACCCACCCAGTATAACTATGTGTAACCTAACCTATACAGGGCATCTGACGTGTGTGGGAGCCTGGAGTGTCCCTTTAATAATATAAACACACCCAGTATAACTAACTGTAACCTAACCTACACAGTGCATCTAACGGGGGTGGGAGCCTGGAGTGTCCCTTTAATAATATAAACCCACCCAGTATAACTAACTGTAACCTAACCTACACAGTGCATCTAACGTGTGTGGGAGCCTGGAGTGTCCCTTTAATAATATAAACCCACCCAGTATAACTAACTGTAACCTAACCTACACAGTGCACCTAACGTGTGTGGGAGCCTGGAGTGTCTCTTTATTAATATAAACCCACCGAGTATAACTAACTGTAACCTAACCTACACAGTGCATCTAACGTGTGTGGGAGCCTGGAGTGTCCCTTTAATAATATAAACCCACCCAGTATAACTAACTGTAACCTAACCTACACAGTGCACCTAACGTGTGTGGGAGCCTGGAGTGTCCCTTTAATAATATAAACCCACCCAGTATAACTAACTGTAACCTAACCTACACAGTGCATCTAACGTGTGTGGGAGCCTGGAGTGTCCCTTTAATAATATAAACCCATCCAGGATAACTAACTGTAACCTAACCTACACAGTGCATCTAACGTGTGTGGGAGCCTGGAGTGTCCCTTTAATAATATAAACCCACCCAGTATAACTGTAACCTAACCTACACAGTGCATCTAACGGGTGTGGGAGCCTGGAGTGTCCCTTTAATAATATAAACCCACCCAGTATAACTAACTGTAACCTAACCTACACAGTGCATCTAACGGGGGTGGGAGCCTGGAGTGTCCCTTTAATAATATAAACTCACTCAGTATAACTAACTGTAACCTAACCGACACAGTGCATCTAACGTGTGTGGGAGCCTGGAGTGTCCCTTTATTAATATAAATCCACCCAGTAAAATTAACTGTAACCTAACCTACACAGTGCATCTAACGTGTGTGGGAGCCTGGAGTGTCCCTTTAATAATATAAACCCACCCAGTATAACTGTAACCTAACCTACACAGTGCACCTAACGTGTGTGGGAGCCTGGAGTGTCCCTTTAATAATATAAACCCACCCAGTATAACTGTAACCTAACCTACACAGTGCATCTAAAGTGTGTGGGAGCCTGGAGTGTCCCTTTAATAATATAAACCCACCCAGTATAACTGTAACCTAACCTACACAGTGCACCTAACGTGTGGGAGCCTGGAGTGTCCCTTTAATAATATAAACCCACCAAGTATAACGGTAACCTAACCTACACAGTGCATCTAACTTGTGTGGGAGCCTGGAGTGTCCCTTTAATAATATAAACCCACCCAGTATAACTAACTGTAACCTAACCTACACAGTGCATCTAACGTGTGTGGGAGCCTGGAGTGTCCCTTTAATGATATAAACCCACCCAGTATAACTAACTGTAACCTAACCTACACAGTGCATCTAACGTGTGTGGGAGCCTGCAGTGTCCCTTTAATAATATAAACCCACCCAGTATAACTGTAACCTAACCTACACAGTGCACCTAACGTGTGTGGGAGCCTGGAGTGTCCCTTTAATAATATAAACCCACCCAGTATAACTAACTGTAACCTAACCTACACAGTGCATCTAACGTGTGTGGGAGCCTGGAGTGTCCCTTTAATAATATAAACCCACCCAGTATAACTGTAACCTAACCTACACAGTGCTTCTAACGTGTGTGGGAGCATGGAGTGTCCCTCTAATAATATAAACCCACCCAGTATAACTAACTGTAACCTAACCTACACAGTGCATCTTACGTGTGTGGGAGCCTGGAGTGTCCCTTTAATAATATAAACCCACCCAGTATAACTAACTGTAACCTAACCTACACAGTGCACCTAACGTGTGTGGGAGCCTGGAGTGTCCCTTTAATAATATAAACCCACCCAGTATAACTAACTGTAACCTAACCTACACAGTGCACCTAACATGTGTGGGAGCCTGGAGTGTCCCTTTAATAATATAAACCCACCCAGTATAACTAACTGTAACCTAACCTACACAGTGCATCTAACGTGTGTGGGAGCCTGGAGTGTCCCTTTAATAATATAAACCCACCCAGTATAACTGTAACCTAACCTACACAGTGCACCTAACGTGTGTGGGAGCCTGGAGTGTCCCTTTAATAATATAAACCCACCCAGTATAACTAACTGTAACCTAACCTACACAGTGCATCTAACGTGTGTGGGAGCCTGCGGTCACCCCTCTATAAACAATTTTAATGTCCCCCAGTGTCTTCCATTTTTAAATCAGGGAGTGAATGAACTAATGGGATCTGTATGGGCAAATATAAACAGGGGTTTAAATGATAAATACACACCCAAAATGTGATTTTTTATTTTATTTTTTATTTTATGTAAACCCACACAGTTCTCACAGAGTTACACCCTTAAAACAACATTATCATGTCATTTCTGATGACTGTCATTAACACAATTAATGCAATGAGACGCAGCCATAAACACAATGCTCAGCGATTTGCGTCTTAAATCAGGTCAAGGGCAGCTGTCTTAAAAATATCTCTGGTCCAACTTAAAAAGAATACAGCAGTGGTTATGGTGCCCCCCCGCCCGCGGCAAGTAGTCAATGAAAGGTTTGACGTCTTACCAGGGGCCTCCAATCTACCTCGGTACGAGACGGATCTCTCTGCCTGAGCTAAGACTGGCGGCACAGGGCACTCCCAGCTGGCATTCTCTGCCAATGGGCTGGCACTGCCCTGACTTAGCTCAGGGGGACATGCAGTCGTTATGGAGCTTAGAGGCAACAATGTGATGTTATGGTCCTTTAGGGCAACTATTGTAACATTTAATAGATAATATCAACATTAGGCTTTTTTATCGCTCAGTGGTTACAAGTAAAACAAATTCAATTTGTTCGATAGCAGGCGGGGTGCCCCAGCGCTGAGTGTGGGGGGCAGCCAGGTGTTATATGAGGGGACCGAAGGCGATGAGAGAATATGTAACAGTTTATAACGGGTGCCCCATTAAGTAAAAAACTAAATTCTGTGGAAAAAAGGACTATTCGAGAATAATGTCAAACTTTGTGATATTACTGATAAAAGTGACTGATTATCAACTTCCTGGGAAGGGCAATACTGAATAAAACCTTGTAAATCCCCTACAATTTGTGTTAATGGTTTCCATGAGATGGTCTGTTTAACTTTCAATTCATATCCATGATTTCCCAGCTCAGCACGCTGCGTTGGAGGAGTAATAGGAACATTGTGGGGATTCGGCAAAGCATCTCAGTTATGTTCTTTTTTTTGGCCCAATTTATTAATTCTTTTTTTTTGGTTGCTAACCTTCGTTTTTCAAATCGCGCGGCTTTTTCAGCATCACAATAAATGTATCAACTTTTCGATCACTTAAGTCCCCACAAAGGCGGTGTGTCTAAGCTTTCTTTTTTTGTAAACCGCCAGAATCAACCTGACATGAACACAGGATACTGGCAGATTGGGAAATAAGGAAATAAAACGAAATTAAAGATTGTTTAGGCTGTTTTTAGAACTCTTTAATAAATATGAAAATTAAAGACACCTTTCCGATGATGTTTGTGCTCTGTTTCTCCTCCGCTGAGTGAGAGAGATTTGTCAAAGTATCGCAGACAGTTTTCTTGGTGCAATCTATTGAAAGTTAATTGTTCCGTCCGCTATTCTGAACGAACGGCATATATTTCGGCGCTGCAGTGGATATATTATTATTATTTTATTATTATTTATATAGCGCCACCAGATTCCGTAGCGCTGTACAATAGGCCAATCTGTCCATCATTTTTTGCTTCTGAAAATAGTTTATTTTTAACTAATTATTTAAGTAGAATTTATCTTTTTTTACCACTCAAAATTTTCTTGTGTATTTAAAATTGGATATTCCTGCCAAAAATGGAAAAATTTGGGAAGAGAAAAGTTAAATTTTTTTGGGCCATTTTGAAAAAATAAATAATAAATAATAAATACAAACAGATTAGAGACCAAGAATAAAAGACCCTCTTCCGCATAGTTGGCTAAGACCCCACCACTATATTGATTGACAGTAAACGGCAGAGCTTATAATGACGACTGACAGGGACCCAAGATATTGTGAATTTTTTATACATTTCATTTTCCAGGCGTCTTTACTGAATAATGGGATAAGTAAATATAATAAAATGTACAGATCTTCAAAATGTCATCGGCAGCACGATATGTTCAGGTAATTAACTAAATATATCTATATCATTCATATTGACAATGTTACCTAATCCGCTCCACGCTGAAGCAGAACATTACTTTATACATTTCAATTATATTCTTACTTTTTTTCATTTTTCATTTTATTACCCATTGTACAGCGCTGCGGAATTTGTTGGTGCTTTATAAATAGTAATATTATATGGCCGTAGTATGTGTGAGGGCTATTTATCTCCCCGATCGGTTTCCTAGCACGATGCGAAGCAATGGATTTAACCCTCTCAGTGCCAGAGTAATACTGTGTCCATCCTGCAAGAGGCCGCCAGCAGGATAATTAGATCGGATTGGATTCTGTAACCATAATATTAAATCCTGTTCTTACCTCTTGGGATCACCGTATAGAAAGTGCTAGAGCATGTGATGTATGTGCCTGCCTGCTCACGCCACGCAGGGGGAGGGGGCATTCATATAGTGCCTATTTTTCTACAGCGAGTTTTGCCCCGTCATCAATATCTATAGATCCTGTGATCCCTATAATCCGAGCACAATGCAGGGGTTGGGGCAGACACAATACAGAGTATTACAGACAATCCTGCGTGAAACTTCTCTGATTCACTCTGGCCCCTACGGATGACACTACACTAACTCACACATCTGTCGGCCAAGAGGAGCTGCAGCAGCTGCAGCTTCACATCTACAGCTTCACAGCAGCCACCACACAACAGCAACAAAATCAATAAAGCTGCAGGGTGCCAGGGCCACCTTCAGGGTTACGCCAGTCGCTCATATTTACCCCCATCCTGTAGGGTCCAATGAATCCTGAATCCAAACACAACTGAATGAAATGATTTCTCCATTACTGGAATAGTTTCACTTTAAACATGATTGTAATATTACATTTTCCCTTCCCGCGTGAATAGCGAGGTAATTCACACCTTGCAGTATGGAACGCACCTTATGGAACAACCTCTATAATCTGCGCAAAAAGATCCCCAGGATTGGCTGAGGGATTTCAGCTATTCCTGACCTCGGCACAATCACTGATAAATATCGAGAGCAACTAGAGTGAACAAGGGACATTTACAGGTATCGCTTCTATCTCTCACTTATTAATGTTTAAACAATAAAGCACATGTAACTGTCATTGATCATCCATGTCTATTATGGGTTTTCTCTATTCATTTATCCTCTTTCAGAACCCCCTACATGTGAAGCTAAAATACTCTATGCAGAGTCATATAGAGTGCTAATCAATCCAGCAATAAATGTTTAGAAAAACATTCAGTCTTGGCACAGTCAAGGCACACATTGCTGAATGCCAGGTGCAATGGGCGGAGCTTATAACAATAAATGACAAGGAGCCAAGATGGAGGCGCCCAGCAGTACCAGACAAGATGTAAATACAGCCGTGAGGATTTCTACGTTTCATTTTATATTTCACAACTCACTAGCACATATTTACTAAATATGGGGGATAAGGAAAGAAAATATGAGAAATGATGAGACGTGGTGGTTCTTAGCAATGCATGCACGCTATGAACCACTCTCTGCAACGAGAGAGAGCTGAGACTATCTGAAGGAACTCTCCCTGCACCCATCACTGTGTCTGTGCAAACTGGAAGCGCCTCTAGGGATGTAAGCCTTTCCTCTACCACATCACAGGGATGGAAACTTACTTCTGCCAGAAAGCCTAATTCCACATTATTTAGTAATAAAGCCACATGTAATGCAATGCTTCTGTTCCCCTGCTGGGAACCAAACATGAAACTCTGAGGTGTGAACATATTCTGTCATCAGAGAATTGACCAAGTGAAAAACAGCACAGGTTGTATGACAATATGAAGAAGTCGTTATCGTTATAAAATGGCTGATTGTTATAAAATGTTCAATGAAGGGACTGAACATCCACCACAAAAAGATAATTCTAGATACACTATATCTTGCGGCCACGTGGTGTGTTTTACAGACAGGACATCTGTTCTCCACATGGAACATTTTACGGACAGGACATCTGGTCTCCACGTGGAATGTTTTATAGACAGGACATCTGGCCTCCACATGAAACGTTTTACGGACAGGACATCTGGCGGCCACGTGGAACGTTTTACGGACAGGACATCTGGCGGCCACGTGGAACGTTTTACGGACAGGACATCTGGCGGCCACGTGGAACGTTTTACGGACAGGACATCTGGCGGCCACGTGGAACGTTTTACGGACAGGACATCTGGCTTCCGCATTTCGCACCTTGAGAGGAAACTGGTTAATGCTCAGTTTAATGATGTTTAAATTGGTTTTATAATAATTAAAAGTGAGCCAGACCAGCCCACCTCTCTGTCCCTTGCCCAGCATCATGGGAAATGCCAGAACACTAAACACGCAGATACACAGCATCCCTCTAGCCCAGGCTGTCACACCTCACCAGCACAACAATGGGTAGTAACACTGGCAGAAACCGGTCACCCTCCAGTACCCTCCAGTATCTTACAGTAAATGATCATCGCCACAGCTGACCCAAAGTAATAAGTCCATTAGCAAACAATGTAACTACTTACGTTGGGGAGGGCATGGTACTCATATCACCATAACCACTGCAGCACTGCTTGAAGAGTTCATGTAAACTCCAGGCACTCTTAGCTAGATATTTTATATATGAAAAGTACAGGGACTCCCAACGTTTGGTCACAATGCTGCTTCAGTGATTGTCATCCCACAATTATCTGCCCTCAGCAAAGTTAAAGGGACACTATAGTCACCGAAACAACTTCAGCTTAATGAAGCGGTTTTGGTGTATATATCATGCCCCTGCAGTCTGTCTGCTCAATTCTCTGCCATTTAAGAGTTAAATAACTTTGTTTATGAACCCTAGTCACACCTCCCTGCATGTGACTTGCACAGCCTTCCTAATCACTTCCTGTAAAGATTAATCTAATGTTCTAATCCTTCCTTTATTGCAAGGTCTGTTTAATTTAGATTTTCTTATCCCCTGCTATGGTAGCCTCCTGTATGTGATTAAAGTTTAATTTACAGAGCAAAAGATAACATTGTTTAAGGTAAATTACATCTGTTTGAAAGTAAAACCAGTTTTGATTTTTCATGCAGGCTCTGTCAATCATAGCCAGGGGAGGTGTGGCTAGGGCTGCATAAACAGAAACAAAGTGATTTAACTCCTAAATGGCAGAGAATTGAGCAGTGAAACCTGAGAAGCATGATCTATACACTAAAACGGCTTAATTAAGCTAAAGTTGTTTAGGTGACTATAGTGTCCCTTTAATATTGTAGCAGCACTGTCGTCCATATTACAATGGAGACTTCTTAGACGCAGGGAATAATAAGCTTTGCAGAAATGATCTTGTTTTATATATATTATTACATGGTCATTCAACTAATTATGCAATTAGAGATCATGGGTGTTATTGTTTATGTCCACACGCTACCAAGGAGCTTGTCCGTGCTCTAGTAATTTCCTGCATGGATTATTGTAACCCTCTCCTGATTGGTCTCCCCACAAGCCGTATTGCCCCGCTGCAGTCTGTAATGAATGCTGCCGCCAGACTGATTTTCCTCTCCAGTGGGTCCTCTCACACCTCACCCCTCTGTCAGTCCTTACATTGGCTCCCTGTATCCTATAGGAGTCAATTCAAAGTGCTAACCCATACCTATAAAGCATTGAATAATCTTAGCCCATCTTATATCTCTTCACAGATCCATAGGTATGCTCCTTCTCGGTCTCTCCTGTCCGCTGCTCGCACCCGTATGGCCAACTCGCGCTTGCAGGACTTCTCGCGGGCGGCTCCCTTCCTATGGAATAGCCAGGCTACCGCCATCAGACTCTCCCCTAGTTTAAGAAGTGCCTTAAAACCCATCTCTTTAGGAAATCTTATGGCCTCCCAGACTAACCTCTACCTCACATACCTGTCTCTCGCTCTCTACTAAAGGGCAGTACTTTCTTTACTCTCTCCTCCAGCTCTGCTTCACTCCCACCCTATTTGATTGCTGTTTCCTGTCCTAATGTGTTTTATACCCCACCTCCTACAGCAGGGCCCTCTTCAACCCATCGTTCCTGTAAGTTTTCTTGTAATTGTCCTATTTATAGTTAAATCCCCCCTCTCATAATATTGTAAAGCGCTACGGAATCTGTTGGCGCTATATAAATGGCAATAATAATAATAATAATAATAATAATAATAATAATAATGTATGTACCATGAGTAACTGTCAAAATAAAAACAACAATTTAGATCGGAACTTCATTCCCATCTAGTCTGAAAAAGTGCAAATTGCAGAATTTTCACAAAAAAAAGACTGAAATACAGACAATCAACACCAACAGAGACAGAAAGACAATGGACAGCAAGAAAATGACAGGCATTCAACACCAACAGGGACAGACAATCAACACCAACAGAGACAGACATGCAGACAATCAGCACCAACAGAGAATCACAAACAATCAGCAACAACAGAGACTGACAAACAATCAACAAAAACAGAGACTGACAGACAGACAGACAATCAACACCAACAGACAGACACCCAATTAGCCTCTCTGAAAAGGCAATGTTTACGTTACAATTGCCTGCAGGGACTGTACTCACCAGAACAACTTCACTACGGCGTATACTGTACGTTAAGCCAGGGCTGCCCAAAAGGTAGCTCCCTAGATGTTTTAAAAATACAGCGTCCATGATGCATTCTACCGGCATGCAAAGCATCAAGGGAACGATGCTGTCATGTTGTGCTTATGGTGGTGACCTAGTTATTCAGTGCTGTCATGTTGTGGTTATGGTGGTGGCCTAGTGATGCAGTGCTGTCATGTTGTGGTTATGGTGGTGGCCTAGTGATGCAGTGCTGTCATGTTGTGGTTATGGTGGTTGTCTAGTGATGCAGTGTTGCCATGGTGATGCAGTGCTGTCATGTTGTGGTTATGGTGGTGACCTAGTTATTCAGTGCTGTCATGTTGTGGTTATGGTGGTGGCCTAGTGATGCAGTGTTGCCATGGTGATGCAGTGCTGTCATGTTGTGGTTATGGTAGCCTAGTGATGCAGTGCTGTCATGTTTTGGTTATGGTGGTCGTCTAGTGATGCAGTGTTGCCATGGTGATGCAGTGCTGTCATGTTGTGGTTATGGTGACCTAGAGGTGCAGTGCTGTCATGTTGTGGTTATGGTGGTTGTCTAGTGATGCAGTGTTGCCATGGTGATGCAGTGCTGTCATGTTGTGGTTATGGTGGCCTAGAGGTGCAGTGCTGTCATGTTGTGGTTATGGTGGTTGTCTAGTGATGCAGTGTTGCCATGGTGATGCAGTGCTGTCATGTTGTGGTTATGGTGGCCTAGAGGTGCAGTGCTGTCATGTTGTGGTTATGGTGGTTGTCTAGTGATGCAGTGTTGCCATGGTGATGCAGTGCTGTCATGTTGTGGTTATGGTAGCCTAGTGATGCAGTGCTGTCATGTTGTGGTTATGGTGGTCGTCTAGTGATGCAGTGTTGCCATGGTGATGCAGTGCTGTCATGCTGTGGTTATGGTGGCCTAGTGATGCAGTGTTGCCATGTTGTGGTTATGGTGGCCTAGTGATGCAGTGCTGCCAGGTTGCAGTGTTGCCATGGTGATGCAGTGCTGTCACGTTGTGGTTATGGTGGCCTAGTGATGCAGTGCTACCAGGTTGCAGTGTTGCCATGGTGACGCAGTGCTGTCGTGTTGTGGTTATGGTGGTGGCCTAGTGACGCAGTGCTGCCAGGTTGCAGTGTTGCCATGGTGATGCAGTGCTGTCACGTTGTGGTTATGGTGGCCTAGTGATGCAGTGCTGCCAGGTTGCAGTGTTGCCATGGTGACGCAGTGCTATCACTCACCGCTCGGTGCCCCCCGGTAGGTCGTTCGGTCGGTCGGTCAGTGTCTCCCGGTCACACTCTCTCCATAAACCGAGAGAATCCGCCCCCTCAGTCCGCAGCTCCAACACCGAGATCACCACATCCACTAACACCGACAGCGAGACACTGCGCAGCCGCGAGGGGGAGGGAGGAGGGGGGGCAGATAGGAGGGGACACAGAGAGAGAGAGAGGGGGGGGGCAGATAGGAGGGGGCACTGAGAGAGAGAGGGGGGGCAGATAGGAGGGGACACTGAGAGAGAGAGGGGGGGGCAGATAGGAGGGGGCACTGAGAGAGAGAGGGGGGGCAGATAGGAGGGGGCACTGAGAGAGAGAGGGGGGCAGATAGGAGGGGGCACTGAGAGAGAGAGAGGGGGGACAGATAGGAGGGGGCACTGAGAGAGAGAGAGGGGGGGGCAGATAGGAGGGGACACAGAGAGAGAGAGAGGGGGGCAGATAGGAGGGGACACAGAGATAGAGAGGGGGCAGATAGGAGGGGACACAGAGAGAGAGAGAGGGGGGACAGATAGGAGGGGACACTGAGAGAGAGAGAGGGGGGACAGATAGGAGGGGACACTGAGAGAGAGAGGGGGGACAGATAGGAGGGGGCACTGAGAGAGAGAGGGGGGGGGCAGATAGGAGGGGGCACTGAGAGAGAGAGGGGGGCAGATAGGAGGGGACACAGAGATAGAGAGGGGGGCAGATAGGAGGGGACACAGAGAGAGAGAGGGGGGACAGATAGGAGGGGACACTGAGAGAGAGAGAGGGGGACAGATAGGAGGGGACACTGAGAGAGAGAGAGGGGGGGCAGATAGGAGGGGGCACTGAGAGGGGGGGGGACAGATAGGAGGGGACACAGAGATAGAGAGGGGGGCAGATAGGAGGGGACACAGAGAGAGAGGGGGGGGACAGATAGGAGGGGACACTGAGAGAGAGAGGGGGACAGATAGGAGGGGACACAGAGAGAGAGAGGGGGCAGATAGGAGGGGACACAGAGAGAGAGAGGGGGGACAGATAGGAGGGGACACTGAGAGAGAGAGAGGGGGGGCAGATAGGAGGGGACACTGAGAGAGAGAGGGGGGACAGATAGGAGGGGGCACTGAGAGAGAGAGGGGGGGGCAGATAGGAGGGGGCACTGAGAGAGAGAGGGGGGCAGATAGGAGGGGACACAGAGATAGAGAGGGGGGCAGATAGGAGGGGACACAGAGAGAGAGAGGGGGGACAGATAGGAGGGGACACTGAGAGAGAGAGAGGGGGGACAGATAGGAGGGGACACAGAGAGAGAGAGGGGGGGCAGATAGGAGGGGGCACTGAGAGGGGGGGGCAGATAGGAGGGGACACAGAGATAGAGAGGGGGGCAGATAGGAGGGGACACAGAGAGAGAGAGGGGGGGCAGATAGGAGGGGACACTGAGAGAGAGAGGGGGACAGATAGGAGGGGACACAGAGAGAGAGGGGGGGCAGATAGGAGGGGACACAGAGAGAGGGGGGTCAGATAGGAGGGGACACTGAGAGAGAGAGGGGGGACAGATAGAAGGGGACACTGAGAGAGAGAAGGGGCAGATAGGAGGGGACACTAAGAGAGAGAGAGGGGGACAGATGGGGGACACACAGAGAGAGAGGGGGGACAGATAGGAGGGGACACTGAGAGAGAGGGGGCAGATGGGGGGGACACAGAGAGAGAGAGAGGGGACAGATAGGAGGGGACACAGAGAGAGGGGGGCAGATGGGGGGGACACAGAGAGAGAGAGGGGGCAGATAGGAGGGGACACAGAGAGAGAGAGAGGGGGGACAGATAGGAGGGGACACTGCGAGAGAGAGGGGGCAGATGGGGGGACACAGAGAGAGAGAGAGAGGGGACAGATAGGAGGGGACACTGAGAGAGAGGGGGGCAGATGGAGGGGACACACAGAGAGAGAGAGGGGGGGACAGATAGGAGGGGACACTGCGAGAGAGAGGGGGCAGATGGGGGGACACACAGAGAGAGAGGGGGGACAGATAGGAGGGGACACTGCGAGAGAGAGGGGGCGGATGGGGGGACACAGAGAGAGAGGGGGGACAGATAGGAGGGGACACTGAGAGAGGGGGGCAGATGGGGGGGCACAGAGAGAGAGAGGGGGGCAGATAGGAGGGGACACTGAGAGAGAGGGGGCAGATGGGGGGACACAGAGAGAGAGGGGGGACAGATAAGAGGGGACACTGAGAGAGAGGGGGCAGATGGGGGGACACAGAGAGAGAGAGGGGGGACAGATAGGAGGGGACACTAAGAGAGAGAGAGGGGGGCAGATGGGGGGACACAGAGAGAGAGAGGGGGGCAGATAGGAGAGGACACACAGAGAGAGAGGGGGGACAGATAGGAGGGGACACTGCAAGAGAGAGGGTGGGCAGATGGGGGACACAGAGAGGGAGAGGGGGGCAGATAGGAGGGGACACAGAGAGAGAGAGGGGGGGCAGATAGGAGGGGACACTGAGAGAGAGGGGGGCACAGAGAGAGAGAGGGGGGACAGATAGGAGGGGACACTAAGAGAGAGGGGGCAGATAGGGGACACAGAGAGAGAGAGAGAGGGGGGACAGATAGGAGGGGACACTGAGAGAGAGGGGGCAGATAGGGGGGCACTGAGAGAGAGGGGGACAGATAGGAGGGGACACTAAGAGAGAGAGAGGGGGACAGATATGAGGGGACACTGAGAGAGAGGGGGGCAGATAGGAGGGGACACTGAGAGAGGGGGGACAGATAGGAGGGGGCACTGAGAGAGAGAAGGGGGGACAGATAGGAGGGGACACTGAGAGAGAGAAGGTGGGACTGATGGGGGACACACAGAGAGAGAGGGGGGACAGATAGGAGGGGACACTGAGAGAGAGAAGAGGGGGCCGATGGGGTGACACACAGAGAGAGAGAGGGGGGGCCAGATAGGAGGGGACACAGAGAGAGAGGGGGCATATAGGAGGGGACACAGAGAGAGAGAGGGAGGGACAGATAGGAGGGGACACTGAGAGGGAGGGGGATAACAGATAGGAGGGGACACTGAGAGGGAGGGGGATAACAGATAGGAGGGGACACTGAGAGAGAGAAGGGGGACAGATGGGGGAGACACACAGAGAGAGAGAGGGAGGGACAGATAGGAGGGGACACTGAGAGAGAGGGGGGGCACTGAGAGGGAGGGGGATAACAGATAGGAGGGGAGGGAGGGGGCTAACAGATGGGGGGACACTGAGAGGGAGGGGGATAACAGATAGGAGGGGACACTGAGAGAGAGAGGGGGGGCAGATGGGGGACACAGAGAGAGAGAGAGGGGGACACACAGAGAGAGGGAGGGGGGACAGATGGGGGGACACAGAGAGAGAGGGGGGGGGAGCAGATAGGAGGGGGCACAGAGAGAGAGAGGGGGGACACTGAGAGTGAGAGGGGGGACACTGAGAGGGAGGGGGATAACATATAGGAGGGGACACAGAGAGGGAGGGGGGATAACAGATGGGGGACACTGAGAGGGAGGGGGGATAACAGATAGGAGGGGACACTGAGAGAGAGAGGGAGGGGGATAACAGATAGGGGAGGACACTGAGAGGGAGGGGGGTTAACAGATAGGAGGGGACATTGAAAGAGGGAGGGTGATAACAGATGGGGGGGCAATGAGAGAGGGAGGGAGAGGGGGATAACAGATAAGGGGGCCACATAGAGAGAGAGAGAGGGTGCACTAGGAGGGGTCACTGGGAGAGAGGGGGAGACAGATAGGAGGAAGATAAGGGGGGCACTTGGAAGGGGACACAGGGAGAGAGGGGGGATTACAGATAGGAGGAAGATAAGGGGACACTGGGAGAGGGGGGTGTTACGGTTGCCTCCAGGCTGGCTGGAAGTTGGACCGTAGAAAAGGATGCTCCTAGCGCTCACCAAAGGACCATCAGCACCGTCAGGGCCGTCTTTAACGCGGGGCAAACGGGGCAGCTGCCCTGGGCCCTGTCCCTGCTAGGGGGCCCAAGACAGCTGCTCCGTTTGCCCTCTGCCCGCAAACTATGGGGGCCCATCGGGTGGCCCATGCACTTAGGGCCACCTGGTGGGTCTGTGTCAGCAGGGGCCCGGTCGGGCGCTGTGGCGCTTTAACAGCGTGACCGGGCCCTTGCTTTTTGGCAGCCGACTGGGAGGAAGTGACAGCCGTGCGTAACTTCCTCCCACAGAAACAGGAGCCGCGCGGGAGGAAGAAGCTGTTCCAGAGGGGGCCAGGCCGGGAGAGCTTTACTCCCAGCCACCCCAGCCAGCCCACTGGACCCCAGGGAAGCCACCCTCCAGAAAAAGGTAAGAAACTGGAGGGTGGTTATCAAATTTTGTATGAGTGTCTGAGTGTGTGTGTGAGTCTGTCAGTGTGTCAGTATGTCTGTGTGTGTGTGTCAGTAAATATGTATGTGTGTATGTGTTAGTGTGCCAGTATGTCTGTCAGTGTATCTGTATGTCTGTCTGTGTGTGTGAGTCTGTCAGTGTCTGTGTGGTTCATGTGTGCATGTCTGTCAGTGTATGTGTGTATGTCTGTCAGTATGTCTGTGTGTGTGTGTGTGTCTGTCAGTGTGTCAGTATGTCTGTGTGTGTGTGTGTGTGAGTCTGTCAGTATGTCTGTATGTGTGTTTCAGTATGTTTGTCTGTCTGTGTGTATGTGTGCCAGAATGTCTGTATGTCTATGTGTGAGTCTGTCAGTGTCCGTGTGGTTCTGTATGTCTGTGTTTGTCAATATGTCTGTCAGTGTATGTGTGTTTCAGTATGTCCATCTGTCTGTGTGTATATGTGCCAGTATGTCTGTCAGTGTATCTGTATGTCTGTGTGTGTGTCCGTCAGTGTCTGTGTGGTTCAGTATGTCTTTGTGTATGTGTGTTTCAGTATGGCTGTCTGTGTCAGTACGTCTGACAGAATGTGTCTCTGCATCTGTATGTTGTCCATTTGTGTTTGTGTGTATTTGTATGTGTCAGTGTTTGTATCTGTATATCTGCATGTGTGTCAGGTTGTGTATCCGTGTGTCTGTATGTGTGTCAGTGTGTGTGTCGGTGTATCTATATGAAGTCAGTGTGTGTACCTTTGTATCTGCATGTGTCTATGTGTGTGTCAGTGTATCTATATGTAGTCTGTGTGTATCTGTATGTTCTTGTGTGTATCTATATGCGGTCAGTGTGTATCTGCGTGTGTGTGTCAGGTAGTGTATTTGTGCGTATCTATATGTAGTCAGGGGGGCCCAAGTAAATGCTTGCCCAGGGTCCAATTTAAATTAAAGACGGCCCTGAGCACCGTAGACACCATAACTACTGCGTAGCCACCATAAGTACTGCAGACTCCACGAACCACCGCTGCTGGGCTGGTATCTCGCCGTCTGCTCTGCGCCCTGGACCTACAACCAGGTTCCAGTAGGTGAACCTCTTCCTTCTGTAGAGCGGAGCAGGATCAGGAACAAGAGCTCTTACAAGAGCTCAGTAGCTAAGGGAGTATGAAGAGCATAGCAATCCCTGTAGTGATTATAGCTGTCCCCTACAAACATGAGTCAAGGCTGCAAGTTAGAGGGTCAAGTCATTATGTTTATTGGCACCAAAAGAACCTTCTTTTATGCAGGTTTCCCTTAGATAGGACCACCCACAGGGTGTTACAAAACAACCAATCATACACGTACATTACCGAAAACACTCCCAGCAATTACACACAAAATCCTCCCCTCTGCCTGTGATATAATTATGTTACACAAGGGGTTAACATAATTATCACAGACAGTAAAAATACAGTTTTTACACATACCCTGTAACTTTAAAACCATACATCCAATCTCCATAACAATGACATATTTGAACTCAGCATACTTTAAACATAAACTGTAACGGACCGTTTCACTTACAAAAAGATAAAACCCAGTTTAGGCGATAATCCCCTTTCCAGATGCACAGACAGCTACTGCAAACACCATTCTCCCGACTGGAACCACACGAACACTGGAACAGCTGAACAAGAAAAGAAGACATCGGCTTACACTCTTGGCAGTCAGCATACAATCCCATTCCCCCAAAGACCGAGACGACACATCGCTTTGAGGGTTAAGCAAGAACTCTAGACTGGGACACCCAGTCTGGCTTTTATTTCCAACTCACACATACAGGCCACACCCAGGGGGAGGCATAAAAGAACCAATGACATAGATGTTACCTCCCACACATCCCCTCCCCTTAGTGTGACACATAATCCCATTATGCATACAGAGTAAAATATACTTTTACACAACTTTCATAACTTTAAAACCATACATCACATTCACATAAAAATACATATCTACAATCAATCCATTCAGGGGAACAACATATTAAAAAATGGCATGAATCCGACCAGGGGTTCAAAAGTTACTAAAAGTATCTTTTGGGCCCTGGCTTGCAGCATGGCACAATCTGGCTCAAACAGAAGTAAAACATCCCCCACAATGCATCCCGGCTTCCTCCCTTCTGCCCTGGAGATAATTGGAGAAGTAATCCAATTATCTAGGACTAGAGTCAGACTCCATTAACCACATGGTTGCAAAAAGACAGTAAAAGACATAAAATTACATACTGATACATTTAACACATAAAACACACATTTCTACATATCCCCAGTTTAACTGAACACATAAATACCTACATAATATTTAAGACAGTATTACTGTGATATGTTACAAAGTCTTAAAGGGACATTAGTCCCAAAAGTCCCAATATGTCCATCGCTGATTTTAAAGGGCCAGTAGCAGCAATATAAATTATTACATGCCCAAATATAGTGTTTATAGAGCAATATGTCCATGGGCCGTAGTCGCAGGGCAGGAGGCTAGCAGCCAGGCCTCTCCAGTTCACAGTGGCGAAGCTGGTTTCGCCACATTTCTCCCCTTTGCCAATTAGACTAACAGGGTACCTGACTTTCTGCCGGTCAGTGCCCTGGTTAGTCCAGCAACCCACCCACGAAACAGAAATAACAGAGCAGCCCACCCACACTAACCGGTTACTACATCTGGGTGAGGAAGGATTTTGTCCAAGTTCTGGTGTTTCACCACTGCTGGGTGGGAGACGGGTAGGCTGCCTTGGTGGGTTGCTGAGGGGGCAGAGACCAGCGGTACTCTGTCCTGTTGCCAGCACTACCACGGGAGTAGTCTGGTGGGCGCCTGGTTGCTGGAGACTGGCTGTCTCCACTTTAGGTGCACAGCTCGACTGCCGGAGGGGGAGACCGACTGTCTCCCCTTTGGATACATCACACTGAGGCTGGGGAACAGGACCGACCGTCCCTATCCCTTGTGCTGTAAGTGCAGAGACTACGGTCCCATCTGCACAGCTGTGGGGCTTAACAGCTCCCCTTGGTGGGTTAGGTTGCTGTGGGAGAGAGGGTGTAACAAGCTCCTCTCTCTGGATGGCAAACTGCCGCTGGGGAGAAAGGATGGCACCTTCTGCTCCCTGGGGTACCCACTGCCGCTGGGGAGGAAGGATGACACCTTCATCTCTCTGGGGTACACACTGCCGCTGGGGAGGGAGTACGCTGCTCTCCTCTCCCTTCGCTTCACACTGCCTTCCTGGCACATCACTTTGCTGCTGGGGAGGAAGGACGACACCTTCATCTCCCTGGGGTACACACTGCCGCTGGGGAGGGAGGACGCTGCTCTCCTCTCCCTTCACTTCACACTGCCTTCCTGGCACATCACTTTGCTGCTGGGGGGCAGGAACAACAACCTCTGCCCCCTGTAACTCAGCCTGCCGCTGGGGAGGATGGACGACACCATCAGCTCCCGGAGACACACACTGCCGCTGGGGAGGGAGGACGCTGCTCTCCTCTCCCTTTACTTCACACTGCCTTCCTGGCATATCACTTTTCTGCTGGGGGGCAGGAACAACAACCTCTGCCCCCTGTAACTCAGCCTGCCGCTGGGGAGGAAGGACGACACCTTCATCTCCCTGGGACACACACTGCCGCTGGGGAGGAAGGACGACACATTCAGCTCCCTGTGATACAATCTGCCGCTGGGGAGGAAGGACGACACCTTTAGCTCCCTGGGACTTACTCTGCCGCTGGGGAGGATGGACGACACCATCAGCTCCCTGGGTTACACACTGCCGCTGGGGATCTGGGCCGACTGCCCAGCATCCCTGTAGGGCTGGTAGAGAGACCTCGGTCCCATCTCCACCTGCCTGTTGTGGTTCCTCACAGGACCAATCTATGAGGACCCCTACTTCGGGTTCTTCCTGCCGCCTCAGGGGGGGCGGCTAACCTCCTCGGATGCAGCCTCTACTCTGCTGCTGTACCACTCTTCCTGCTCATCATACTCTTCGTCCATCTTTGAGTTTTGCTCAGCCATGACCTGGTTCCAGATCCCCTGGAATGTGTCCATGGATATATAACCCCCATACTGGGCCACTTGCTGCCTCACCTTGGCCATAAAATCATCTTCAGCGTCAGAGCCTTCCATACTTGTCTGCTCCAAGTCGCTGGATACCTCTGCTGCCAGGGGCGCTGCACGAGTGCTAACGTTGCCCTCAATTTGTAACTCCAAGGAATTGGTGTTCTGTAGCTGTCCTTCTGGCTGTGGGAACAATCCCGCAGCTTGTTGGTTCCTCTGCGTCGTTCGCAGCATGAGGTACGCCTGTACATCGTTGTAGACCCGGTCTGCCATCCGCTCCGCTCGGGCTGGTGAGAATAGAGCCATCCTGCTCCTATATTCCCTGGCAAACTCGGATTCCTCCTCCTCCCTCGGAGGTGCTGCAGCAGCTGCGACTCTGTCTCCTTCCATTTTCCTGATTTCCTTTGTAGATAGGGTCGCTGTACGGATACTAGCGTTGCCCTCAATTTGTAATCCAGAAATGGTGTTGTCTGTAGCTGTCCCTCTGGTTGTAGGAACGATCCCGCCGCTTGCCACCAATTGTAACGGACCGTTTCACTTACAAAAAGATAAAACCCAGTTTAGGCGATAATCCCCTTTCCAGATGCACAGACAGCTACTGCAAACACCATTCTCCCGACTGGAACCACACGAACACTGGAACAGCTGAACAAGAAAAGAAGACATCGGCTTACACTCTTGGCAGTCAGCATACAATCCCATTCCCCCAAAGACCGAGACGACACATCGCTTTGAGGGTTAAGCAAGAACTCTAGACTGGGACACCCAGTCTGGCTTTTATTTCCAACTCACACATACAGGCCACACCCAGGGGGAGGCATAAAAGAACCAATGACATAGATGTTACCTCCCACACATCCCCTCCCCTTAGTGTGACACATAATCCCATTATGCATACAGAGTAAAATATACTTTTACACAACTTTCATAACTTTAAAACCATACATCACATTCACATAAAAATACATATCTACAATCAATCCATTCAGGGGAACAACATATTAAAAAATGGCATGAATCCGACCAGGGGTTCAAAAGTTACTAAAAGTATCTTTTGGGCCCTGGCTTGCAGCATGGCACAATCTGGCTCAAACAGAAGTAAAACATCCCCCACAATGCATCCCGGCTTCCTCCCTTCTGCCCTGGAGATAATTGGAGAAGTAATCCAATTATCTAGGACTAGAGTCAGACTCCATTAACCACATGGTTGCAAAAAGACAGTAAAAGACATAAAATTACATACTGATACATTTAACACATAAAACACACATTTCTACATATCCCCAGTTTAACTGAACACATAAATACCTACATAATATTTAAGACAGTATTACTGTGATATGTTACAAAGTCTTAAAGGGACATTAGTCCCAAAAGTCCCAATATGTCCATCGCTGATTTTAAAGGGCCAGTAGCAGCAATATAAATTATTACATGCCCAAATATAGTGTTTATAGAGCAATATGTCCATGGGCCGTAGTCGCAGGGCAGGAGGCTAGCAGCCAGGCCTCTCCAGTTCACAGTGGCGAAGCTGGTTTCGCCACATAAACACTCTCAAAAATCATACCAATCCCTGCAGTGGATAAAAAGATAGACGGAAGTCCTTTATGACCGACCGTGCGGTTGGTCAATTTCCTGCAGAAAAACAGCTAAGTCCCTTCGAATGCACGAACGGGTCCATTCGTGAAAATAGCACATTGTAACAGGATGTTCGAATTGTCGAACGTACTTCGACTTTAACCGAAGTGGAGCCGACGGTAAGGGTCAGCGGTGTTCGTGTATTTGTGTAGCCGATTTTAGTTCCATAGATTCTTTAGCATACACCGCTGACAGCGTTCGACTAAATTTAAATGGCCACCGCCACGTGTTCCTTTGTCGAATGTCGGCCACTTTGACGAATTCGGCACTTCGGCTGCATCTGAAGTGCCATATAAAAAGTACCAATCCTTCCCCACAGTATTTAAAGGGCCAGAATGAGTGACATACACCCTGGTATGGCCGAATACTATTTTTAAAGGGCCCAATCTCCCAGGGCCATAGTCATGCGGGAGGAGGCTGGCAAATAGGCTTCTCCACAATCCAGGGAAGTAGGGCAATTTATCATTTAAAGGGCCAGTTACAAATAGCAGTTTGTAACATATCTCCTTTTTGGAGGGAGACTAACCAGGCACCTAACCTTCTGTCGGTCATTGCCTAAGTTAGTCTCGCAGCCCACCCACAAATAATAAGTAGCAAAGTAGCCCCCCCCCCCCACAATAAATAGTACTGGCCTGTATGTTCCAGGTGGTAGGATGAAAATGCAGCATCCTCAGCCTTCCTGGTGCAGCTGGGCAAATAGCTGGTGGTACTTGGAGGGCAGAGGCCAGCGGCACTAGAAGGGGGACACTGGGAGAGGGGGATACAGATAGGAGGAAGTTAAGGGAGGCACTAGGAGGGAGTCACTGGGAGAGGGTGAGGATACAGATAGGAGGAAGATAAGGGGGTGCTAGGAGGGGGTCACTGAGAGAGAGGGGGATACATATAGGAATAAGATAAGGGGGTACTAAGAGGGGGTCACTGGGAGAGAGGGGGGATACAGATAGGAAGAAGATAAGGGGGTACTAAGAGGGGGTCACTGGGAGAGAGGGGGGATACAGATAGGAGGAAGATAAGGGGGGCACTAGGAGGGGGTCACTGAGAGAGAGGGGGGATACAGGTTGTAGCGGTCACCCTGGTGATTAGAGGAGTTTCCCCCATCAGAGATGTCCAGAGTTGTGTTACAGCATTCCAAGTATCATCCAAGTAGAGAAGCAGGTATAGCTTGTTTAGCAGTTCCCTACAACAAGAGACGAGACTCTGAGTTGAGGGTAAGTAAGACTGATTTTAATGGAGTCACAACTGGCCTTTTATGCAGGTCCCCATGCTCGTCTGGCTGATGAGTACACTGACACCAGGCGCATGAAACAGACCACTACAAGGCCTCCTTGCCCAGAGTTCCGGGCTCCGGTTCCCCCAGTCCCTTCACGCTACCTAGGACCTCCTAGGTTCCAACAGACCCAACAGAAAATAAAATGCCATTGTTGCAACAGATGGGGTCATGTTCGTAGTAACTGTCCCCTCAAGCTTCCCAGACCAACCTGGGGGCGATCTCCACCAGTGACCCAGCCCAGGGATTACAGGACATGCTTGCTACTTTGACTTTATTGCAACGACACCTAGTGTGCAACAAGGAACGCACAGGACAAACGGTAGCTGTCCTGGTAGCCAGGGAGAGCTGTCTTTCGTCTCCCCACCTTGACTGGGAAGCTGGTCTGGCATTGTGAATGTGGGAATTATGCACAACTTGCCAGTGGAAGTACTATTGGGGAATGAGTTGGCGAAGACTGATTGCCAGCCTCCTGCCATGTGACTATGGCCCCTGGGATGTATTGCCTGCTCTCCTGTACTTCTGAGGTTTGCTACCAACTAGGTGTATTTGGCTATGGAGCTTGCCTAGTGCCCTCTGTTGGTAGTAACAGCAATATGCACTACGTGAATAGCAAGACTGGTTCATTTGCATATTCAGGTAGATTTGCATATTGCTAATTCTGCAGGCACGTGAGATATTTTCTGTTAATTATTGTCTCCCCAATAAGATATATAATATTGTCTTATAAGTCACTGTATGTTGCCTGCTATGATTTGAATGTTTGTAATTTTATTGAGTTTTCACAGCAATGTTAATGTAATGACCATATGGGCTAGTCCCAAGTAAAATAAAGTTTTAGACAGTTCTTCAGGATCCCTAAAAATGTAGCCCTGTCTCGTTATTGGAGGGAGCTGTTATAATCACACTGGGGATTGCTATGCTCTGCTTACTCCCCTGAGCTTGAATCACTTAGCTCTTTTAAGAGCTTGTTCCTGATACGCTCTCCTTGGAGGAGAGGTCTTCCCCACACAGTCCTGGATGCTGGAGGTTCATACAGGGTGTAAGGAAGAGGTCTTTCCCACACGGTCCTGGAAGACAGAATCTGATCCAGGGTGGAAGGAAGACGGCGAGACTCCAGTCAAGCTACGGCAGTTGCGGAGTCTGCGGTGGTTGTGGTGTCCAGTGCGGTGCTTGTGGTCCTCGGCGCTCCGTTACACAGACTGAGCCACTAAGTCAGGTAAAACTAGGGGACCGACTAACGCCTACAGAGAGGGAGCAGGTACACCAGCTCATAGAAAGTAAGCGACTGACTTTCTCCCAGGAACCTGGCTTCACCCCTCTCTCTACTCAGAGTATAGACTCCAGGACAAGCCCCACTTAGACAGCCTCCCTACCGTATCCCTGAAGCAGTCAGAGAAGGGATGAGGGGAGAGATACAAGAGATGCTAAGACTAGGAGTCATTGAATTATCCGATAGTCCCTGGGCTTCTCCAGTAGTCCTAGTGCCGAAGAAAGATGGAACCACCCAGCTCTGCGTGAACTATCGACGGTTGACTGATGCCTACCAGATGCCCCGAGTGGATGACCACCATTGACCTCTGCAAGGGTTATTGGCAGATTCCCTGGCCGAGGAAGCTATCTCTAAGTCGGCCTTTGTCACCCTGTTTGGCTTGTACCAATTTAAGATCATGCCAATCGGAATGAAAAACGCACCGGCCACTTCTCAGCGCTTGGTGCGTACCTGGATGACATTGCGATCTATAGGGAATCCTTGGAGGAGCACTTAAGGCATGTAGGGATAGTGCTGGATCAGATTCAAGCAGTTGACCTGACCCTGAAGCCAGAACAAATGCCATCTAGGCATGACCGAAGTCCAGTATTTGGGACACCGGGTGGGGTGTGGGAAACAGTTTATGGGTTTATCCCCATGTGGGTATACTAAAGATCCGCTTAGACGCTTGAAGTAGACTTATGACCTCTAAACATGGGGGGGGGGGAGGGCTAGGTCGCAGGAGTGTGTAAATCTTTTTCTGCAGTTAAGGGTCCATGGTAGAGAGATGAGACCCATCTTGTAAACTAGAATACCTGACTACACTGGGCACGGCAAAAGCCATCATGACCGACTTATAAGTCCTACACTGTTGACTAATACAAGCAGGCATGACACTACTTATTCTGGATACCCTGGTCAAGCCAAAGTTATGAGTGTAACGGAGCTCCCTGGACCCCGGCTGTGTTCCTAGCTGGAAAAAGGGACTAGCTCAGTCCTGGGTGCTCTAGTCCTTACAAGGACGTTCCCCGCCAAATTCTCCTCCAAGAGCTGGAACAAGCTGGAGTAGTGATTAGCCCTTTCCCCTCCCAGTAACTAGACGACACATAGTTCTGGGAGTACAAGCTGGAATGTTTTAATCTGGCCAGATGGCCTGCTTTTATACAAAATCTGAGTACAGTGAACACGCCCAAGACACTCTCATAAACACACCCACAACATGCCCAAGAAATACAGTGTCAAAACACATAAAAATACATATTTCCAACACTGGAACCCCCACAGTCTATACATCCCCGGATAGCCTGGATCTGAGTGCCCAAGTTGTCCAAATAGCGCTCCAATCCCACGAACACAGCCGAATCGCCACCGTGTGAATAACAATGAAAATAGAAGTGTCTTATAGAGAGTAAACAATAATAGTTATGGTAATGGTGAAAATATCGGCATGCTGGTATGTACAAATGCTAAGTCTGTGCCTTCGAGGGCACCTACGCTGGAGTATCGAAACTAAAAAAAAGGGGGCACCGAAGTGCTAAGTTCCCAACAAGTGGAAACTAGAGTGTGTCTGCAGAACTAGGAGGGGGTAACCTTTGTGTTTACACACGAACAAAAGTAGAGAGGCGTGATCCCAAGCTATAACGGCTTCAGGAGCACTAGAAAATAGTTCTGCAGATATTGTTCTGCCTAAAGTAACAAACTTAAAATAACTTTATTACGGGCCTCATAGGAAATATGATCCCAAAAAGAAATACGTATAAATAAATGAAACTTAATAGGGGAGGAGGAGTAGGGATGGACTTATGAACATATCTAAAGACTAAAGTAGAGAGTGCTGATGGTGCCTGAAGGGAATGAACCTGCTAATTTGAATAGAGCTGTAAAAATATCTCTAAATATAGAGGCCCTAATGCAACAGGATACACCCAAGGCGCCAATACGTAGTAAATGACCTTTGTAGCAACATAGACAGTATAAAAAAAAAAAAAAGAGAGAGTGTAAAGAGGGGGGAACAAAGTATCCCTTTCACTTCTAAAAAGCTATTAAGTTGCAAAATAATACACGGATCTGTCTGTTGAGATCCTGCTGAATATGCAGAGTTAAAAAATATATCAACTGCAGATAGTGAAATACACTCCCCTGAATTCGGAGGAGCTGATAGCTGTTGCTGTGAAGGAAAGAAGATTCTACGCTGAAGGCACTAAATCTCTACTGTCTGGCTCTAACATCAGGCAACTTGAAGTCCCTCTCCCCCCAACCCTGTGATTACATCAATCCGTGCTAGTCTAAAAGCAAAGAAGCATAGGACCTAACGTACGTTTCGGCGCTGCCAAAGCGCCTTTGTCAAAGGTAAACCAGGTACTGAACCAGGCAGTGTTTAAATACAACATTAGAAGAATCCGTCGGCCAATCATAGTGCTAGGCGTGTCCTGCCTGTGCGCGCCAAACTCCCGAGTGCCGTGTGAACTGTCACTCAACGTTCTGTCCGCCCACGTGGGTATGAACGGGGCGGGGACATGAAGACGGAGAGTGTGTCGTTCGTCGGCTGATTCTTTATCCAGAGAGGAAATCGCCCTCGTAAGGGAATTTCCATCAGACCCACTATATTCTAAGAAGTGATCAGTAACTCTGAACACCTACCCAATAAACTTTGAAAGTTGCAAACATGTATATATGACATTTAACGATAGCAGACATACCCAGAGCAGATGGATATCATCATCAAAACGTTATACATGGGCAAGCATATCGGATAAAGTAATAAAAAGGTCCATGTCTACATATAAAGTTCCACAGTGGACAATGATAAAAGACCGAACTTAACTGTTGATCTTAAAGACATAAAGCCCTATTACACACCAAAGTGTATACACTAAACTAAACTAAGTGATCTTAAAGAAGCACATATCACTTCCTTACCAATGTTAGTACCACGAAACGGGACTACATTGTATTATAGAGAAGACTCAATGGTCTTTGGAAGTAAACACTTCCACACAGGAAGGTAAGTATCCATTAGGTGAAGGGTGAGGTCCATGTGATATTAATCAAAACATAGACTATAGTACTCTCCATTTTATGAATGTACTTTATCAGAAAGTGGAATAGAGGGACTAATCCAATCTGTATGGGGTCTAGCCAGTCATTGCTGCTGGATGATAAAGGTAAGTACCCGGCTGTGTGGAGCTCTAGGTGTAAGAAAGTGGAATAGAGGGTCTGATCAGTCGTTGCTGCTAGATGAAAAAAGGTAAGCACCCGGTTATGTGAAGCTCCATATTTACAAAAAATACTAATTATTGAAAGAAAGACATCAGTTAGAACTCATCAACACATAGCTATATACATATATACAGGTGTAAAACATCATGTTTTAATAAACAGAGTAAAGGTGAAGCCCTCATTGAGACCTTTGGGGGCTAGCGTATCAAACTTGTAGAGGGTCTGATCTAGATCCCCCCCTCTTTTGCCTAACTGAATTTTCTCAATTCCCGCAAACTTGATGCATTTGGGGGTGTCCATATGATGGATTCTAATGTGCCTGGCGACTGGTGTATCTTTATTAGAGGTTACAGAATGGACATGTTCCATAATGCGTCTCTTGAATGGGCGTATGGTTTGGGGGGACACACAGAGAGAGAGGGGGGACAGATAGGAGGGGACACTGCGAGAGAGAGGGGACGGATGGGGGGACACAGAGAGAGAGGGGGGACAGATAGGAGGGGACACTGAGAGAGGGGGGCAGATGGGGGGGCACAGAGAGAGAGAGGGGGGGCAGATAGGAGGGGACACTGAGAGAGAGGGGGCAGATGGGGGGACACAGAGAGAGAGGGGGGACAGATAAGAGGGGACACTGAGAGAGAGGGGGCAGATGGGGGGACACAGAGAGAGAGAGGGGGGACAGATAGGAGGGGACACTAAGAGAGAGAGAGGGGGGCAGATGGGGGGACACAGAGAGAGAGAGGGGGGCAGATAGGAGAGGACACACAGAGAGAGAGGGGGGACAGATAGGAGGGGACACTGCAAGAGAGAGGGTGGGCAGATGGGGGACACAGAGAGGGAGAGGGGGGCAGATAGGAGGGGACACAGAGAGAGAGGGGGGGGCAGATAGGAGGGGACACTGAGAGAGAGGGGGGCACAGAGAGAGAGAGGGGGGACAGATAGGAGGGGACACTAAGAGAGAGGGGGCAGATAGGGGACACAGAGAGAGAGAGAGAGGGGGGACAGATAGGAGGGGACACTGAGAGAGAGGGGGCAGATGGGGGGGCACTGAGAGAGAGGGGGACAGATAGGAGGGGACACTAAGAGAGAGAGAGGGGGACAGATATGAGGGGACACTGAGAGAGAGGGGGGCAGATAGGAGGGGACACTGAGAGAGGGGGGGACAGATAGGAGGGGGCACTGAGAGAGAGAAGGGGGGACAGATAGGAGGGGACACTGAGAGAGAGAAGGTGGGACTGATGGGGGACACACAGAGAGAGAGGGGGGACAGATAGGAGGGGACACTGAGAGAGAGAAGAGGGGGCCGATGGGGTGACACACAGAGAGAGAGAGGGGGGGCCAGATAGGAGGGGACACAGAGAGAGAGGGGGCATATAGGAGGGGACACAGAGAGAGAGAGGGAGGGACAGATAGGAGGGGACACTGAGAGAGAGGGGGCAGATGGGGGGACACAGAGAGAGAGGGGGGACAGATAAGAGGGGACACTGAGAGAGAGGGGGCAGATGGGGGGACACAGAGAGAGAGAGGGGGGACAGATAGGAGGGGACACTAAGAGAGAGAGAGGGGGGCAGATGGGGGGACACAGAGAGAGAGAGGGGGGCAGATAGGAGAGGACACACAGAGAGAGAGGGGGGACAGATAGGAGGGGACACTGCAAGAGAGAGGGTGGGCAGATGGGGGACACAGAGAGGGAGAGGGGGGCAGATAGGAGGGGACACAGAGAGAGAGGGGGGGGCAGATAGGAGGGGACACTGAGAGAGAGGGGGGCACAGAGAGAGAGAGGGGGGACAGATAGGAGGGGACACTAAGAGAGAGGGGGCAGATAGGGGACACAGAGAGAGAGAGAGAGGGGGGACAGATAGGAGGGGACACTGAGAGAGAGGGGGCAGATGGGGGGGCACTGAGAGAGAGGGGGACAGATAGGAGGGGACACTAAGAGAGAGAGAGGGGGACAGATATGAGGGGACACTGAGAGAGAGGGGGGCAGATAGGAGGGGACACTGAGAGAGGGGGGGACAGATAGGAGGGGGCACTGAGAGAGAGAAGGGGGGACAGATAGGAGGGGACACTGAGAGAGAGAAGGTGGGACTGATGGGGGACACACAGAGAGAGAGGGGGGACAGATAGGAGGGGACACTGAGAGAGAGAAGAGGGGGCCGATGGGGTGACACACAGAGAGAGAGAGGGGGGGCCAGATAGGAGGGGACACAGAGAGAGAGGGGGCATATAGGAGGGGACACAGAGAGAGAGAGGGAGGGACAGATAGGAGGGGACACTGAGAGGGAGGGGGATAAAAGATAGGAGGGGACACTGAGAGGGAGGGGGATAACAGATAGGAGGGGACACTGAGAGAGAGAAGGGGGACAGATGGGGAGACACACAGAGAGAGAGAGGGAGGGACAGATAGGAGGGGACACTGAGAGAGAGGGGGGGCACTGAGAGGGAGGGGGATAACAGATAGGAGGGGAGGGAGGGGGCTAACAGATGGGGGGACACTGAGAGGGAGGGGGATAACAGATAGGAGGGGACACTGAGAGAGAGAGGGGGGGCAGATGGGGGACACAGAGAGAGAGAGAGGGGGACACACAGAGAGAGGGAGGGGGGACAGATGGGGGGACACAGAGAGAGAGAGAGGGGGAGCAGATAGGAGGGGGCACAGAGAGAGAGAGGGGGGACACTGAGAGTGAGAGGGGGGACACTGAGAGGGAGGGGGATAACATATAGGAGGGGACACAGAGAGGGAGGGGGGATAACAGATGGGGGACACTGAGAGGGAGGGGGGATAACAGATAGGAGGGGACACTGAGAGAGAGAGGGAGGGGGATAACAGATAGGGGAGGACACTGAGAGGGAGGGGGGTTAACAGATAGGAGGGGACATTGAAAGAGGGAGGGTGATAACAGATGGGGGGGCAATGAGAGAGGGAGGGAGAGGGGGATAACAGATAAGGGGGCCACATAGAGAGAGAGAGAGGGTGCACTAGGAGGGGTCACTGGGAGAGAGGGGGAGACAGATAGGAGGAAGATAAGGGGGGCACTTGGAAGGGGACACAGGGAGAGAGGGGGGATTACAGATAGGAGGAAGATAAGGGGACACTGGGAGAGGGGGGTGTTACGGTTGCCTCCAGGCTGGCTGGAAGTTGGACCGTAGAAAAGGATGCTCCTAGCGCTCACCAAAGGACCATCAGCACCGTCAGGGCCGTCTTTAACGCGGGGCAAACGGGGCAGCTGCCCTGGGCCCTGTCCCTGCTAGGGGGCCCAAGACAGCTGCTCCGTTTGCCCTCTGCCCGCAAACTATGGGGGCCCATCGGGTGGCCCATGCACTTAGGGCCACCTGGTGGGTCTGTGTCAGCAGGGGCCCGGTCGGGCGCTGTGGCGCTTTAACAGCGCGACCGGGCCCTTGCTTTTTGGCAGCCGACTGGGAGGAAGTGACAGCCGTGCGTAACTTCCTCCCACAGAAACAGGAGCCGCGCGGGAGGAAGAAGCTGTTCCAGAGGGGGCCAGGCCGGGAGAGCTTTACTCCCAGCCACCCCAGCCAGCCCACTGGACCCCAGGGAAGCCACCCTCCAGAAAAAGGTAAGAAACTGGAGGGTGGTTATCAAATTTTGTATGAGTGTCTGAGTGTGTGTGTGAGTCTGTCAGTGTGTCAGTATGTCTGTGTGTGTGTGTCAGTAAATATGTATGTGTGTATGTGTTAGTGTGCCAGTATGTCTGTCAGTGTATCTGTATGTCTGTCTGTGTGTGTGAGTCTGTCAGTGTCTGTGTGGTTCATGTGTGCATGTCTGTCAGTGTATGTGTGTATGTCTGTCAGTATGTCTGTGTGTGTGTGTGTGTCTGTCAGTGTGTCAGTATGTCTGTGTGTGTGTGTGTGTGTGTGTGTGAGTCTGTCAGTATGTCTGTATGTGTGTTTCAGTATGTTTGTCTGTCTGTGTGTATGTGTGCCAGAATGTCTGTATGTCTATGTGTGAGTCTGTCAGTGTCCGTGTGGTTCTGTATGTCTGTGTTTGTCAATATGTCTGTCAGTGTATGTGTGTTTCAGTATGTCTATCTGTCTGTGTGTATATGTGCCAGTATGTCTGTCAGTGTATCTGTATGTCTGTGTGTGTGTCCGTCAGTGTCTGTGTGGTTCAGTATGTCTTTGTGTATGTGTGTTTCAGTATGGCTGTCTGTGTCAGTACGTCTGACAGAATGTGTCTCTGCATCTGTATGTTGTTCATTTGTGTTTGTGTGTATTTGTATGTGTCAGTGTTTGTATCTGTATATCTGCATGTGTGTCAGGTTGTGTATCCGTGTGTCTGTATGTGTGTCAGTGTGTGTGTCGGTGTATCTATATGAAGTCAGTGTGTGTACCTTTGTATCTGCATGTGTCTATGTGTGTGTCAGTGTATCTATATGTAGTCTGTGTGTATCTGTATGTTCTTGTGTGTATCTATATGCGGTCAGTGTGTATCTGCGTGTGTGTGTCAGGTAGTGTATTTGTGCGTATCTATATGTAGTCAGGGGGGCCCAAGTAAATGCTTGCCCAGGGTCCAATTTAAATTAAAGACGGCCCTGAGCACCGTAGACACCATAACTACTGCGTAGCCACCATAAGTACTGCAGACTCCACGAACCACCGCTGCTGGGCTGGTATCTCGCCGTCTGCTCTGCGCCCTGGACCTACAACCAGGTTCCAGTAGGTGAACCTCTTCCTTCTGTAGAGCGGAGCAGGATCAGGAACAAGAGCTCTTACAAGAGCTCAGTAGCTAAGGGAGTATGAAGAGCATAGCAATCCCTGTAGTGATTATAGCTGTCCCCTACAAACATGAGTCAAGGCTGCAAGTTAGAGGGTCAAGTCATTATGTTTATTGGCACCAAAAGAACCTTCTTTTATGCAGGTTTCCCTTAGATAGGACCACCCACAGGGTGTTACAAAACAACCAATCATACACGTACATTACCGAAAACACTCCCAGCAATTACACACAAAATCCTCCCCTCTGCCTGTGATATAATTATGTTACACAAGGGGTTAACATAATTATCACAGACAGTAAAAATACAGTTTTTACACATACCCTGTAACTTTAAAACCATACATCCAATCTCCATAACAATGACATATTTGAACTCAGCATACTTTAAACATAAACTGTAACGGACCGTTTCACTTACAAAAAGATAAAACCCAGTTTAGGCGATAATCCCCTTTCCAGATGCACAGACAGCTACTGCAAACACCATTCTCCCGACTGGAACCACACGAACACTGGAACAGCTGAACAAGAAAAGAAGACATCGGCTTACACTCTTGGCAGTCAGCATACAATCCCATTCCCCCAAAGACCGAGACGACACATCGCTTTGAGGGTTAAGCAAGAACTCTAGACTGGGACACCCAGTCTGGCTTTTATTTCCAACTCACACATACAGGCCACACCCAGGGGGAGGCATAAAAGAACCAATGACATAGATGTTACCTCCCACACATCCCCTCCCCTTAGTGTGACACATAATCCCATTATGCATACAGAGTAAAATATACTTTTACACAACTTTCATAACTTTAAAACCATACATCACATTCACATAAAAATACATATCTACAATCAATCCATTCAGGGGAACAACATATTAAAAAATGGCATGAATCCGACCAGGGGTTCAAAAGTTACTAAAAGTATCTTTTGGGCCCTGGCTTGCAGCATGGCACAATCTGGCTCAAACAGAAGTAAAACATCCCCCACAATGCATCCCGGCTTCCTCCCTTCTGCCCTGGAGATAATTGGAGAAGTAATCCAATTATCTAGGACTAGAGTCAGACTCCATTAACCACATGGTTGCAAAAAGACAGTAAAAGACATAAAATTACATACTGATACATTTAACACATAAAACACACATTTCTACATATCCCCAGTTTAACTGAACACATAAATACCTACATAATATTTAAGACAGTATTACTGTGATATGTTACAAAGTCTTAAAGGGACATTAGTCCCAAAAGTCCCAATATGTCCATCGCTGATTTTAAAGGGCCAGTAGCAGCAATATAAATTATTACATGCCCAAATATAGTGTTTATAGAGCAATATGTCCATGGGCCGTAGTCGCAGGGCAGGAGGCTAGCAGCCAGGCCTCTCCAGTTCACAGTGGCGAAGCTGGTTTCGCCACATTTCTCCCCTTTGCCAATTAGACTAACAGGGTACCTGACTTTCTGCCGGTCAGTGCCCTGGTTAGTCCAGCAACCCACCCACGAAACAGAAATAACAGAGCAGCCCACCCACACTAACCGGTTACTACATCTGGGTGAGGAAGGATTTTGTCCAAGTTCTGGTGTTTCACCACTGCTGGGTGGGAGACGGGTAGGCTGCCTTGGTGGGTTGCTGAGGGGGCAGAGACCAGCGGTACTCTGTCCTGTTGCCAGCACTACCACGGGAGTAGTCTGGTGGGCGCCTGGTTGCTGGAGACTGGCTGTCTCCACTTTAGGTGCACAGCTCGACTGCCGGAGGGGGAGACCGACTGTCTCCCCTTTGGATACATCACACTGAGGCTGGGGAACAGGACCGACCGTCCCTATCCCTTGTGCTGTAAGTGCAGAGACTACGGTCCCATCTGCACAGCTGTGGGGCTTAACAGCTCCCCTTGGTGGGTTAGGTTGCTGTGGGAGAGAGGGTGTAACAAGCTCCTCTCTCTGGATGGCAAACTGCCGCTGGGGAGAAAGGATGGCACCTTCTGCTCCCTGGGGTACCCACTGCCGCTGGGGAGGAAGGATGACACCTTCATCTCTCTGGGGTACACACTGCCGCTGGGGAGGGAGGACGCTGCTCTCCTCTCCCTTCGCTTCACACTGCCTTCCTGGCACATCACTTTGCTGCTGGGGAGGAAGGACGACACCTTCATCTCCCTGGGGTACACACTGCCGCTGGGGAGGGAGGACGCTGCTCTCCTCTCCCTTCACTTCACACTGCCTTCCTGGCACATCACTTTGCTGCTGGGGGGCAGGAACAACAACCTCTGCCCCCTGTAACTCAGCCTGCCGCTGGGGAGGATGGACGACACCATCAGCTCCCGGAGACACACACTGCCGCTGGGGAGGGAGGACGCTGCTCTCCTCTCCCTTTACTTCACACTGCCTTCCTGGCATATCACTTTTCTGCTGGGGGGCAGGAACAACAACCTCTGCCCCCTGTAACTCAGCCTGCCGCTGGGGAGGAAGGACGACACCTTCATCTCCCTGGGACACACACTGCCGCTGGGGAGGAAGGACGACACATTCAGCTCCCTGTGATACAATCTGCCGCTGGGGAGGAAGGACGACACCTTTAGCTCCCTGGGACTTACTCTGCCGCTGGGGAGGATGGACGACACCATCAGCTCCCTGGGTTACACACTGCCGCTGGGGATCTGGGCCGACTGCCCAGCATCCCTGTAGGGCTGGTAGAGAGACCTCGGTCCCATCTCCACCTGCCTGTTGTGGTTCCTCACAGGACCAATCTATGAGGACCCCTACTTCGGGTTCTTCCTGCCGCCTCAGGGGGGGCGGCTAACCTCCTCGGATGCAGCCTCTACTCTGCTGCTGTACCACTCTTCCTGCTCATCATACTCTTCGTCCATCTTTGAGTTTTGCTCAGCCATGACCTGGTTCCAGATCCCCTGGAATGTGTCCATGGATATATAACCCCCATACTGGGCCACTTGCTGCCTCACCTTGGCCATAAAATCATCTTCAGCGTCAGAGCCTTCCATACTTGTCTGCTCCAAGTCGCTGGATACCTCTGCTGCCAGGGGCGCTGCACGAGTGCTAACGTTGCCCTCAATTTGTAACTCCAAGGAATTGGTGTTCTGTAGCTGTCCTTCTGGCTGTGGGAACAATCCCGCAGCTTGTTGGTTCCTCTGCGTCGTTCGCAGCATGAGGTACGCCTGTACATCGTTGTAGACCCAGTCTGCCATCCGCTCCGCTCGGGCTGGTGAGAATAGAGCCATCCTGCTCCTATATTCCCTGGCAAACTCGGATTCCTCCTCCTCCCTCGGAGGTGCTGCAGCAGCTGCGACTCTGTCTCCTTCCATTTTCCTGATTTCCTTTGTAGATAGGGTCGCTGTACGGATACTAGCGTTGCCCTCAATTTGTAATCCAGAAATGGTGTTGTCTGTAGCTGTCCCTCTGGTTGTAGGAACGATCCCGCCGCTTGCCACCAATTGTAACGGACCGTTTCACTTACAAAAAGATAAAACCCAGTTTAGGCGATAATCCCCTTTCCAGATGCACAGACAGCTACTGCAAACACCATTCTCCCGACTGGAACCACACGAACACTGGAACAGCTGAACAAGAAAAGAAGACATCGGCTTACACTCTTGGCAGTCAGCATACAATCCCATTCCCCCAAAGACCGAGACGACACATCGCTTTGAGGGTTAAGCAAGAACTCTAGACTGGGACACCCAGTCTGGCTTTTATTTCCAACTCACACATACAGGCCACACCCAGGGGGAGGCATAAAAGAACCAATGACATAGATGTTACCTCCCACACATCCCCTCCCCTTAGTGTGACACATAATCCCATTATGCATACAGAGTAAAATATACTTTTACACAACTTTCATAACTTTAAAACCATACATCACATTCACATAAAAATACATATCTACAATCAATCCATTCAGGGGAACAACATATTAAAAAATGGCATGAATCCGACCAGGGGTTCAAAAGTTACTAAAAGTATCTTTTGGGCCCTGGCTTGCAGCATGGCACAATCTGGCTCAAACAGAAGTAAAACATCCCCCACAATGCATCCCGGCTTCCTCCCTTCTGCCCTGGAGATAATTGGAGAAGTAATCCAATTATCTAGGACTAGAGTCAGACTCCATTAACCACATGGTTGCAAAAAGACAGTAAAAGACATAAAATTACATACTGATACATTTAACACATAAAACACACATTTCTACATATCCCCAGTTTAACTGAACACATAAATACCTACATAATATTTAAGACAGTATTACTGTGATATGTTACAAAGTCTTAAAGGGACATTAGTCCCAAAAGTCCCAATATGTCCATCGCTGATTTTAAAGGGCCAGTAGCAGCAATATAAATTATTACATGCCCAAATATAGTGTTTATAGAGCAATATGTCCATGGGCCGTAGTCGCAGGGCAGGAGGCTAGCAGCCAGGCCTCTCCAGTTCACAGTGGCGAAGCTGGTTTCGCCACATAAACACTCTCAAAAATCATACCAATCCCTGCAGTGGATAAAAAGATAGACGGAAGTCCTTTATGACCGACCGTGCGGTTGGTCAATTTCCTGCAGAAAAACGGCTAAGTCCCTTCGAATGCACGAACGGGTCCATTCGTGAAAATAGCACATTGTAACAGGATGTTCGAATTGTCGAACGTACTTCGACTTTAACCGAAGTGGAGCCGACGGTAAGGGTCAGCGGTGTTCGTGTATTTGCGTAGCCGATTTTAGTTCCATAGATTCTTTAGCATACACCGCTGACAGCGTTCGACTAAATTTAAATGGCCACCGCCACGTGTTCCTTTGTCGAATGGCGGCCACTTTGACGAATTCGGCACTTCGGCTGCATCTGAAGTGCCATATAAAAAGTACCAATCCTTCCCCACAGTATTTAAAGGGCCAGAATGAGTGACATACACCCTGGTATGGCCGAATACTATTTTTAACCCCTTAAGGACACATGACATGTCTGACATGTCATGATTCCTTTTTATTCCAGAAGTTTGGTCCTTAAGGGGTTAAAGGGCCCAATCTCCCAGGGCCATAGTCATGCGGGAGGAGGCTGGCAAATAGGCTTCTCCACAATCCAGGGAAGTAGGGCAATTTATCATTTAAAGGGCCAGTTACAAATAGCAGTTTGTAACATATCTCCTTTTTGGAGGGAGACTAACCAGGCACCTAACCTTCTGTCGGTCATTGCCTAAGTTAGTCTCGCAGCCCACCCACAAATAATAAGTAGCAAAGTAGCCCCCCCCCCCCCACAATAAATAGTACTGGCCTGTATGTTCCAGGTGGTAGGATGAAAATGCAGCATCCTCAGCCTTCCTGGTGCAGCTGGGCAAATAGCTGGTGGTACTTGGAGGGCAGAGGCCAGCGGCACTAGAAGGGGGACACTGGGAGAGGGGGATACAGATAGGAGGAAGTTAAGGGAGGCACTAGGAGGGAGTCACTGGGAGAGGGTGAGGATACAGATAGGAGGAAGATAAGGGGGTGCTAGGAGGGGGTCACTGAGAGAGAGGGGGGATACATATAGGAATAAGATAAGGGGGTACTAAGAGGGGGTCACTGGGAGAGAGGGGGGATACAGATAGGAAGAAGATAAGGGGGTACTAAGAGGGGGTCACTGGGAGAGAGGGGGGATACAGATAGGAGGAAGATAAGGGGGGCACTAGGAGGGGGTCACTGAGAGAGAGGGGGGATACAGGTTGTAGCGGTCACCCTGGTGATTAGAGGAGTTTCCCCCATCAGAGATGTCCAGAGTTGTGTTACAGCATTCCAAGTATCATCCAAGTAGAGAAGCAGGTATAGCTTGTTTAGCAGTTCCCTACAACAAGAGACGAGACTCTGAGTTGAGGGTAAGTAAGACTGATTTTAATGGAGTCACAACTGGCCTTTTATGCAGGTCCCCATGCTCGTCTGGCTGATGAGTACACTGACACCAGGCGCATGAAACAGACCACTACAAGGCCTCCTTGCCCAGAGTTCCGGGCTCCGGTTCCCCCAGTCCCTTCACGCTACCTAGGACCTCCTAGGTTCCAACAGACCCAACAGAAAATAAAATGCCATTGTTGCAACAGATGGGGTCATGTTCGTAGTAACTGTCCCCTCAAGCTTCCCAGACCAACCTGGGGGCGATCTCCACCAGTGACCCAGCCCAGGGATTACAGGACATGCTTGCTACTTTGACTTTATTGCAACGACACCTAGTGTGCAACAAGGAACGCACAGGACAAACGGTAGCTGTCCTGGTAGCCAGGGAGAGCTGTCTTTCGTCTCCCCACCTTGACTGGGAAGCTGGTCTGGCATTGTGAATGTGGGAATTATGCACAACTTGCCAGTGGAAGTACTATTGGGGAATGAGTTGGCGAAGACTGATTGCCAGCCTCCTGCCATGTGACTATGGCCCCTGGGATGTATTGCCTGCTCTCCTGTACTTCTGAGGTTTGCTACCAACTAGGTGTATTTGGCTATGGAGCTTGCCTAGTGCCCTCTGTTGGTAGTAACAGCAATATGCACTACGTGAATAGCAAGACTGGTTCATTTGCATATTCAGGTAGATTTGCATATTGCTAATTCTGCAGGCACGTGAGATATTTTCTGTTAATTATTGTCTCCCCAATAAGATATATAATATTGTCTTATAAGTCACTGTATGTTGCCTGCTATGATTTGAATGTTTGTAATTTTATTGAGTTTTCACAGCAATGTTAATGTAATGACCATATGGGCTAGTCCCAAGTAAAATAAAGTTTTAGACAGTTCTTCAGGATCCCTAAAAATGTAGCCCTGTCTCGTTATTGGAGGGAGCTGTTATAATCACACTGGGGATTGCTATGCTCTGCTTACTCCCCTGAGCTTGAATCACTTAGCTCTTTTAAGAGCTTGTTCCTGATACGCTCTCCTTGGAGGAGAGGTCTTCCCCACACAGTCCTGGATGCTGGAGGTTCATACAGGGTGTAAGGAAGAGGTCTTTCCCACACGGTCCTGGAAGACAGAATCTGATCCAGGGTGGAAGGAAGACGGCGAGACTCCAGTCAAGCTACGGCAGTTGCGGAGTCTGCGGTGGTTGTGGTGTCCAGTGCGGTGCTTGTGGTCCTCGGCGCTCCGTTACACAGACTGAGCCACTAAGTCAGGTAAAACTAGGGGACCGACTAACGCCTACAGAGAGGGAGCAGGTACACCAGCTCATAGAAAGTAAGCGACTGACTTTCTCCCAGGAACCTGGCTTCACCCCTCTCTCTACTCAGAGTATAGACTCCAGGACAAGCCCCACTTAGACAGCCTCCCTACCGTATCCCTGAAGCAGTCAGAGAAGGGATGAGGGGAGAGATACAAGAGATGCTAAGACTAGGAGTCATTGAATTATCCGATAGTCCCTGGGCTTCTCCAGTAGTCCTAGTGCCGAAGAAAGATGGAACCACCCAGCTCTGCGTGAACTATCGACGGTTGACTGATGCCTACCAGATGCCCCGAGTGGATGACCACCATTGACCTCTGCAAGGGTTATTGGCAGATTCCCCTGGCCGAGGAAGCTATCTCTAAGTCGGCCTTTGTCACCCTGTTTGGCTTGTACCAATTTAAGATCATGCCAATCGGAATGAAAAACGCACCGGCCACTTCTCAGCGCTTGGTGCGTACCTGGATGACATTGCGATCTATAGGGAATCCTTGGAGGAGCACTTAAGGCATGTAGGGATAGTGCTGGATCAGATTCAAGCAGTTGACCTGACCCTGAAGCCAGAACAAATGCCATCTAGGCATGACCGAAGTCCAGTATTTGGGACACCGGGTGGGGTGTGGGAAACAGTTTATGGGTTTATCCCCATGTGGGTATACTAAAGATCCGCTTAGACGCTTGAAGTAGACTTATGACCTCTAAACATGGGGGGGGGGGGGGAGGGCTAGGTCGCAGGAGTGTGTAAATCTTTTTCTGCAGTTAAGGGTCCATGGTAGAGAGATGAGACCCATCTTGTAAACTAGAATACCTGACTACACTGGGCACGGCAAAAGCCATCATGACCGACTTATAAGTCCTACACTGTTGACTAATACAAGCAGGCATGACACTACTTATTCTGGATACCCTGGTCAAGCCAAAGTTATGAGTGTAACGGAGCTCCCTGGACCCCGGCTGTGTTCCTAGCTGGAAAAAGGGACTAGCTCAGTCCTGGGTGCTCTAGTCCTTACAAGGACGTTCCCCGCCAAATTCTCCTCCAAGAGCTGGAACAAGCTGGAGTAGTGATTAGCCCTTTCCCCTCCCAGTAACTAGACGACACATAGTTCTGGGAGTACAAGCTGGAATGTTTTAATCTGGCCAGATGGCCTGCTTTTATACAAAATCTGAGTACAGTGAACACGCCCAAGACACTCTCATAAACACACCCACAACATGCCCAAGAAATACAGTGTCAAAACACATAAAAATACATATTTCCAACACTGGAACCCCCACAGTCTATACATCCCCGGATAGCCTGGATCTGAGTGCCCAAGTTGTCCAAATAGCGCTCCAATCCCACGAACACAGCCGAATCGCCACCGTGTGAATAACAATGAAAATAGAAGTGTCTTATAGAGAGTAAACAATAATAGTTATGGTAATGGTGAAAATATCGGCATGCTGGTATGTACAAATGCTAAGTCTGTGCCTTCGAGGGCACCTACGCTGGAGTATCGAAACTAAAAAAAAGGGGGCACCGAAGTGCTAAGTTCCCAACAAGTGGAAACTAGAGTCTGTCTGCAGAACTAGGAGGGGGTAACCTTTGTGTTTACACACGAACAAAAGTAGAGAGGCGTGATCCCAAGCTATAACGGCTTCAGGAGCACTAGAAAATAGTTCTGCAGATATTGTTCTGCCTAAAGTAACAAACTTAAAATAACTTTATTACGGGCCTCATAGGAAATATGATCCCAAAAAGAAATACGTATAAATAAATGAAACTTAATAGGGGAGGAGGAGTAGGGATGGACTTATGAACATATCTAAAGACTAAAGTAGAGAGTGCTGATGGTGCCTGAAGGGAATGAACCTGCTAATTTGAATAGAGCTGTAAAAATGTCTCTAAATATAGAGGCCCTAATGCAACAGGATACACCCAAGGCGCCAATACGTAGTAAATGACCTTTGTAGCAACATAGACAGTATAAAAAAAAAAAAAAAGAGAGAGTGTAAAGAGGGGGGAACAAAGTATCCCTTTCACTTCTAAAAAGCTATTAAGTTGCAAAATAATACACGGATCTGTCTGTTGAGATCCTGCTGAATATGCAGAGTTAAAAAATATATCAACTGCAGATAGTGAAATACACTCCCCTGAATTCGGAGGAGCTGATAGCTGTTGCTGTGAAGGAAAGAAGATTCTACGCTGAAGGCACTAAATCTCTACTGTCTGGCTCTAACATCAGGCAACTTGAAGTCCCTCTCCCCCCAACCCTGTGATTACATCAATCCGTGCTAGTCTAAAAGCAAAGAAGCATAGGACCTAACGTACGTTTCGGCGCTGCCAAAGCGCCTTTGTCAAAGGTAAACCAGGTACTGAACCAGGCAGTGTTTAAATACAACATTAGAAGAATCCGTCGGCCAATCATAGTGCTAGGCGTGTCCTGCCTGTGCGCGCCAAACTCCCGAGTGCCGTGTGAACTGTCACTCAACGTTCTGTCCGCCCACGTGGGTATGAACGGGGCGGGGACATGAAGACGGAGAGTGTGTCGTTCGTCGGCTGATTCTTTATCCAGAGAGGAAATCGCCCTCGTAAGGGAATTTCCATCAGACCCACTATATTCTAAGAAGTGATCAGTAACTCTGAACACCTACCCAATAAACTTTGAAAGTTGCAAACATGTATATATGACATTTAACGATAGCAGACATACCCAGAGCAGATGGATATCATCATCAAAACGTTATACATGGGCAAGCATATCGGATAAAGTAATAAAAAGGTCCATGTCTACATATAAAGTTCCACAGTGGACAATGATAAAAGACCGAACTTAACTGTTGATCTTAAAGACATAAAGCCCTATTACACACCAAAGTGTATACACTAAACTAAACTAAGTGATCTTAAAGAAGCACATATCACTTCCTTACCAATGTTAGTACCACGAAACGGGACTACATTGTATTATAGAGAAGACTCAATGGTCTTTGGAAGTAAACACTTCCACACAGGAAGGTAAGTATCCATTAGGTGAAGGGTGAGGTCCATGTGATATTAATCAAAACATAGACTATAGTACTCTCCATTTTATGAATGTACTTTATCAGAAAGTGGAATAGAGGGACTAATCCAATCTGTATGGGGTCTAGCCAGTCATTGCTGCTGGATGATAAAGGTAAGTACCCGGCTGTGTGGAGCTCTAGGTGTAAGAAAGTGGAATAGAGGGTCTGATCAGTCGTTGCTGCTAGATGAAAAAAGGTAAGCACCCGGTTATGTGAAGCTCCATATTTACAAAAAATACTAATTATTGAAAGAAAGACATCAGTTAGAACTCATCAACACATAGCTATATACATATATACAGGTGTAAAACATCATGTTTTAATAAACGGAGTAAAGGTGAAGCCCTCATTGAGACCTTTGGGGGCTAGCGTATCAAACTTGTAGAGGGTCTGATCTAGATCCCCCCCTCTTTTGCCTAACTGAATTTTCTCAATTCCCGCAAACTTGATGCATTTGGGGGTGTCCATATGATGGAATCTAATGTGCCTGGCGACTGGTGTATCTTTATTAGAGGTTACAGAATGGACATGTTCCATAATGCGTCTCTTGAATGGGCGTATGGTTTTGCCCACATATTTCATGCCGCACTTACATGTCAGTAGGTAGATCATTCCCAGGGTGTTGCAGTTAACCCCTTAAGGACCAAACTTCTGGAATAAAATGGAATAATGACGTGTCACACACGTCATGTGTCCTTAAGGGGTTAAAGAACTGCTTTATGGGGATTTCGACAGAGCTGATGGAGTTTGTAAGGGTTTTTGATCCTTTGGCTATGTACACACATGCAACGCACCTCCCACACTGATACTGATGTAGAATTATTAAAAAACCTTTATTGATCCTGTATTGAATTTTTGTACTAACTCCATTTTAACTACATTACATGACAGATTTTCATAACAGCATTTAGAATATTGAATAGAGAATGTATTTTCTAGAAGGACATGACTAACACCGGAATTATCAAGTTCCTGTAATGTGAAACAAAGTATATTATAGCTAGGCCATGAGAAAACTGTTCTAATGAAATGTTCTTTCATAAAAAAGACCCTGAACCTGACCCCGAGTCTGACATCACTAACTACCCAAAATGACGCCCAAGCCCCCCTTCCCACCGAGTAAGCCTCGTGCTGGGTAAGATGGCGCTTGAGCCATCTGTCCACACCCGTGTCCAGAATGACGCCACCTCCCGGTGGGAGGACACCTAGTCAGCCACTTAGTACTTGAGCCAATAAATAATATTGATGGGTGGACATTGACATAGCCACTTAACACCTAATCCAATTAATGATGTTTATTTGTTGTTATCTTGATATTCAATGATGATGTAATTTTGCTCTTATAAGGGTCTGTGTGCCCGCTTTTAACCAGATGCCATTAAATTTTCTCGATGTGCTTTTAACCTGAACTCCGTGTGTCAGTGCGAATTTACTTCTGCGTATACGCAATTTAATCATCTCAGATTTGGACAGGAACAGATAGACATTTAAACATATTTGTTTATTTTTAAATTAATCTACATCAATTTGGCGCCCAACGTGGGGCATCGGGCTATGGCCTCTGGCCGGTAAGCGTCCTAAGGAAGACGCTGCTGGACGGAGGAATCCTGGGGGAAGGAAAGGAGACTGATCACCTCCCAGTACACGGTAGAGACTACTGCAGAGCCTATCCGGTATGTTCCAGCCCCTTTGATTGGCCCGTCCCAGTGTCTGTGACTGCTACCGGGAGGACATCAAAGACAGGTAATATCTTGCCCGCTGCCTTAGTTACCCATCTGTTTACCTGCATTTAGTCTATCTGTTGCCTGGGTGTGTTTGTATTAGTCTGTCTCTAGCTTAAGTGCCCGGGTGGAGTGTTTTGTCTGTGTGCCCCTTTGGGATAAAGGGGGGGTGGACCTGTGGGTGTGTGCCTGGGGGTCCTCTGTTGCCTGTTTACCCCTTTTAGGAGCCACGTGGCTGTGGCTGTAGGGAAAAAAGGGGGGTGGACCTCTGGAAGTTTTCCTGGGGGTCTTCTTTGCCTGTTTACCTCTAATAGGTGCTGGGTAGCTGCAGCAGTAAGGAAAAAGAGGTGGGGGGAGTCTGTGGAAGGGTGTAGACTCACTGCTTCCTGGGGATTCCCCATGGTGTCACTTTGATAGCCTAGCTAGCCTCATTGTGCACATAGCTCTGCTAGCAGAGAGGTGGTACCCTCCAGCTTCGAGCGCTGAGGCTGGTGGCATTCCAATTTTATTTGTGGTGCGTGGATTCGGGCAGGCATTGCTGTCTCCATCACCACGGGGTAGTGAGACTTATGGGTGGGTCCATAGGGGCGCTACGAAGGTGAGGATAGTGGTGGCCACACTTAGTGGACTGCTGTAACGGGGGAGGCATACGGATCTCTGGCCGGTGTTAGCTGTTATCCGTGGCCGCTGGTAGTGAGACTTACGAAAGTCGTTCTCCGAGCGGGGACACTACGAGGTTGAGGGAGGTGGCTTTGGTCACATGAGTAAAGGAAAGGGATTACTGTTGAATTTATTTGAACTGTGATGCATGCACTGTATTTCAATTGAATTGTTGTTATAATTGGGAGTCATTCAAACTCCTGTGTCTGTCTCTACTTTCACTTTACTTTTACTTTTTACTCTACTTCCTGTGTTCTCTACACTTTCCACTCCTATTTCTCTTGTGAGAGAAGTGATTGGTCACACACTTCTCACCTCGCTCCAATCCGTGGCTACCTCGGGTAGGCGGAATTAGTGACTAGTCTACGTTTTGGGTAGACGCACTTGGGGGGACCCACCCTTCCAAGTGGCAGTCGAGCATTGTAGACACTCTGTTTCATTTTCCTTCCTCTATATCTGGGACGCCTTTTATAGGGGGAATGGGACAGGAATTAGGGAAGCCCAGTAAGGGCTGGTTAGCGTGTGATCTAGTTGAAGACAGAAAGGGAGAAGAGATGGTTAAGGGAATTGAAAAGATTGCTAAAGTGTGTAAAATTGCTGTGCCTTCGTGTGGTAGATTGCAGCCAGAAAGCTGGCGTAGATTACTGACAGAGAAGAAAGGCAAGCTTGCAGATAATGATTTACTACGTACTGCAGAAGCCTGGTACAAAGTAGCAAGAGCTATTCAACAGGAAGGTTGGGTTGAGGAAGAAATAGATCACAAAGGTGTGAAATTGTATGTATATCATAATAATTATGTTGCTGGGGCATTCCCTCAGCCAGCGCCCCAAAATGGCGCCCAGGGGATGTTTATTCCCAAGGTTCAGTCAGCAATGAGTGACAGCCAGCTGACCATGTTCCCCACTCCCAATCCTCCCATAACCCATCCCGTCATTGCCCCTGTTTGTCCGGTCCTGAATTCTGATGGATCTTTATTCTCCCCTCCATCATCCCTAACATTCCCATCATCCTCATCCATCCCTACACTACCTTCTCTGTCTAAACCAAACATTTCATCCGCCATTCCTTCTCTACGCTCTCTCTCCGTCAATAATCCTGCCCTCCCACTTGCATCCACGCAGTTCCCTAACCCCTCCTCACCCGCTACTGTCAATCCCACTACACCCACTCCGACTCCTCCTACTACACCCGCCTCTGCTAATCTCTCTCCGTCCCCTCTCCTGCCTACTCCTCCCACAGCCCAAGTTCCCTCCCCTTCAGCTTTATTTCCATACCCCGGATATTCCTCCTCCTTTCCTAATCCCTGCCCAACTAACTCGCCCTCCCCAGGTTCCACCTCAGCCCCTGCCCAGATGACCTGGCCATACCCCTTCCCTTACCACATGGCCCTGCCCTATCCAAACCAAGCCTACTTCCTTTCCCAAGCCACTTCCCAGACCCCGTTCACGCCCAATTCGGTACAGTCTACCCCGGATATGCCCACATCCAACATGGCCGCCACTACCTCCCTTAACCCTAACGCAGCTTCCTTTCACGCCTCCAATATGGCGGCCCCCAGTTATCCAGCACCCCTAATGCCGGTACTTCCCGGTGACTACTCACCCCAAGCTCATAATCCACTGGCCACCCCAGCATCCGGGATTCCCGCATTTCCCCCGGTTCTGACACCTCAAGCGGCCCCACTACTCAGAGGGGTCCAGGTCACAGACGAAGATGAGTATGAGGAGGCATCCCAGGGCTCACAGGATGCCACGGGGCCTCCGCCTCGCCGTTCCCTCGATGATCCTTTCGGACATACGGGCCGGGGGGATCAGGCCCCTCCTAAATATGTAGCTTTTAATCCTACTCAGGCTAGTGCTCTGATGAAATCACTCCCTGACCCAGAAAAGCAACCTATGCCTTTTTACCGAGGGATAGTTCAAATTCAAAAGACTTATTCCGCCACATGGCGTGATTTACTGAGCATTTGTGCTATTAAAGCCGGAGATGCATACTGGCCCAGCATAGCCCGCCACCTCAGCACAGATTTGCTTATAAGTGACATTGATTACCCCTCCGGAGTAGCATTCTGCAACCAGCAAAGGAGTGGGCTAAGGACAAACTTGCAGATCAGGCTGCTGGCCTTACTGATATTGTACAGGAAAAAGGAGAATCAGTGGAAAAGTTTCATGCAAGACTGTTTCAACTGTTTACAGATTTGGGATTTGATCTCACAGACAAGATCCATTCTCAAATGCTGTCTGGTTCATTTGTCCAAGGTGTAAAAGACTCCATACGCAAGGGAATCATTGCTGCACGCCCTGAATATAAAGTAGTCCCTCTGGATACCTTACTCCTAGTTGCTAGGGGTCTGGAATCTGCCCAAACTCCTAGAAGGCCCAATTCAGCTCCTCTCATGGTGTCCCGCCCCGGACCTGTCCCAAAAGGCACCAAACCCGAGGATGGATTTTGCTTTAATTGCAAAGCTAAAGGACACTTCAAAAATGATTGCCCAGGGGGCGGGGCCGGACCGCCGAGCTGGATGGCCGCATGCGAGACCAGCTCCTGCAGCCTAAGACCAAAAAGCTTGAAAAAATAAGATTACTGACCTAAAACCGACCGGCAACGGCGGCCCTCAGTGGGTAGAGGGCTCTGGATCCAGGGAGAGGCTGGCCCGCGGGGCTTCAGTCCCCTGGAGGAAGATACCTCGCTGACATTTCGGAGGCCTACTTCGGCGGTGAGTATCCTGCCACACATCGCTACACAATATGTCAGCCCGCGGGGAACCGGCCCTGTACCCCCCCCCCTTTGGGACCGGGGGGGTGATCCCGGTCCCCACCCTCAGGACCGAATCACCGCAAAACAACTCAGGGCAGAGACATACAGGGCCCGGCCACCAGACAAGACATTGCCGACCTGCTGCAGGAAATGAGGCAACTACATGCCGCGGACTTTAACCTCCTCCAGACCGAAATACAGGCAGTGACGGCGCGCACGCAGGCCTCGGAGGAAAACATACAAGACCTGCGACAAGAGGTACAGGGGCTTGCAGAACAAATACACCAACTCCAAACCTCCCAGACCGCCCTCAATACAAGAGTGGATGTGTCAGAGGATCACAACAGACGTGTTAACATCAAACTCAGGGGGATCCCCGACACCATAGACTCTACTGAGCTACCCCACTACCTTAGGCGCCTCATAGCCACGATCCTACCGCACTCCCAAGCGAAAAACATGGTACTGGATGGCTTCTTTCGTATCCGAAAGCCTAGAACAGCACCCTCTAAAGCCTCACAAGATGTCATCATACGATGCCGCTCTACAACGGATAAAATCAGGCTTCTTACTGCAGTCCGGGCTATGACAGACACGCACAAGACCACACTCTCTCTCCCCCCCCCCCCCCCGGGATAGGGGGCATCAACATAAGAGACCGAACCTAAGCGGGACACCCGCACTAAAAAGTAAACCACTACTGGCTAGATCATTACTGTGCATCCAGAGGGAAAGGGTCCTACTGACCTCACACCGACCTCCTACTCCACTCCCTTATGGCTTAAGACAACCCAACTAGGAAAGGGCAAGTCCCTCACCAAACATAAGGGTCGATAGCCAAGAATCGTACGACAGACATGTCCACACCAAACGACCGGCAGCTACGTGACTACCTTCAGCCTACACTCAGAAAAGCGTGTTCACTACATTCTAACCAACGATGTACTATCACACGTACATACCAGCCACGTAACTCAACTTGCCTAAAGACGCAATTGATTTTCGACTAATACAGTACACCATACATGTCCTGTCCGCAAAACTACGCCTAACTGTTAATCATATTGTTACTCACTAATTGCCTGCTATCAAAGTTAATGTATATATCGTTTCTAGAAGTGTATGTCTAAAGCCTGTAATTCAACGTATGCATCATTGTAGGCTAGCAGTCAACTCTGTTGTCTTACTTTGTGACACTTACCTTCACCTGAAACGCTGTGTTTCTTCATGTTATAAAAAAAAAAGGAAAATATGGCAGTCTTTCTTAGGAGTGTAACACAACCATCTTATTAACATCCACGCATGTTCTCCCTATGTACCTCCTTCTTCTATTCTGTACCCCATAACGCATATGCCATAATAAAAGAAAGATTTACAAAAAAAAAAAAAAGAAATTCCACCTCCAAGGACTTCAAAATCTCTACATGCCTTCTTAGGCCTCATTTCCTACTGCCGAGCATGGATCCCAGAAGCCTCTCTGCTCATGCAACCACTCTATGATGCACTCAAGTCAGACCCATTCTGCCTGACCAATGAAGCACAAGACAACTTCTGTACACTCAAACGTGCCATTGCATCTGCTCCTGCTCTAGGCCTACCAGATTATACCAAACCCTTCAAGTTATTTGTCTCTGAAAGACAAGGCCACGCTACAGGAGTCCTTACTCAAACAAATGAATTAAGAGGCCGTCAAAGGCCTATTGGATTTTTCTCCTGCCAGCTGGATATTGTGGCCAGAGGGACCCCCTCTTGCCTACGGGCCGTCTTTGCAGCAAGAGAACTTATTGAAAGAACTGCAGACCTGGTCCTTGGCCACCCTCTAGTTGTCTTGGTCCCTCATGACATCTCTGCCATCATCAACCAAGTACAACTCAAGCATGTGTCTCCTGCAAGACACCTACATCTTCAATGTCATCTCCTGTTACCTGACAACATTACCATACAAAGATGTCAAGTCCTCAATCCGTCCACTCTTCTCCCACTACCTGAGGGAGGTATCCACTATGGGTTTATCATGGATGAAACCTACATCTACCTTCTTGCTGGTACCATCAAGAGAATGCATCCTGATTTATCCTTTCATGATGAACAAACACCTCTCTGCGAGGGAGCAGGATATGCCTTCTGTACCGTGTGGTACAAGCCAAACATCACTCCTGAAGCTTGCTACGAAGATGAGCTCTATCATCTGGTGGAGGTGAAACTCACTGCACAAGACTTCTACTGTGACTCTGAAGGCAACAGCATGGTCCTGATTCTTCTACCTTCAGACTCAATTGCCGTCCCACATGTCCCTGTCACCAAGCTGAAAACAAGATTATGGAATGATCTTGGGCCCATGGCAAAATTATGGGCCACCATGAATGAATCACAGCTACAGGAAAATGGCATTGTCAGATACCCAACAATTGACCATCTTGAAGCATGGCCACGCCACTTCCTGGAAAATGAATTTCAAGATCTAGTCATAGTGAATAACTATGACCCAGAGACACCTCATGACTGTTTTGAACAGATGAAAATGGAGACAATACACCTACCAACTGTACATGAGGATCCATTAGCAGATCCTGATCTCACTCTGTTTGTGGGCGGTTCAAGGTATGCTGATGAAGAAGGAAAATACCACACAGGATATGCCGTAACCACAACAGATGAAGTTATCAAGTCATCATCTTTACCGCCGACAATGTCTGCACAAGAAGCTGAATTGCAAGCCCTGACTTCAGCATGCAAGATCTCCAAAGGAAAACCTGCCAACATCTACACAGATTCAAGATACGCTCTGGGTGTGGCACATGACTTCGGACTAATTTGGAAAACAAGAGGATTTCTTACCACTGCCGGTACGCCAGTCAAACACAGTTCTGCAATCAAGGAACTAATGGATGCCCTCCTACTCCCAGAAGAAGTGGCCATTTTGAAAGTAAAGGCACATGGGAAATTGGATACAGATGAAGCAAAGGGCAACCACTTAGCTGATCAGGCTGCTAAACAAGCAGCAAGAAAATTGCAGGAAGTGGATGAAGAAGTGTCCGGACATGAAGAAACTCCTATTTTTACCTTGCAGACTCTTCCTACTGACCTAAGAATTCTACGGGAACAGCAAGCTACAACTGCCCCTGAAGAAATACAGAAATGGAAGAAGAAAGGAGCAGTCCTAAAGGATGGAGTATACTACAACAACTTTAGATTCTGCCTTCCTAAAAATCTTTATCCAGCAGTTGTCCAATGGGCACATGGACCTGCACATCTGTCAAAAGACTTAATGGCTGCCCTCATACAGAAGTATTATGAAGCACCTGGAATCACAACACTGATCAACAGCTTCTGTAGGGCCTGTGTCATTTGTGCAAAATGCAATCCAGGAAAACCAACCAAAGTGCCCTTGAAACACCTGGCTAAGCCTATGTACCCATTCCAGAGAATTCAGATTGACCACATACAAATGCCCAAGAGTGGGCCTCATGAATATGCACTAGTAATAGTGGACATGTTTTCAGGCTGGCCAGAAGACTACCCAGTGGCCAATATCCCTGCCAAGACAACAGCAAAACGTCTACTTGCAGATATTGTATGTAGATTTGGACTTCCAGAAGTCATTGAAAGTGACCAGGGCCCAGCCTTTACAGCAACAGTGACTAAAGAGATTTGGACTGCTCTGGGAGTGACCCTAGCTTTTCACACCCCTTACCACCCACAAAGTAGCGGTAAAGTGGAACGCATGAATGGCACCCTAAAAGCCAGAATGTTAAAAATGTCACAAGAAACAAAGATGCCCTGGCCAGAAAGCTTGTCAATAGCTTTATTCAGCGTTAGGCACACACCTAGAGGGAAGCACTCACTATCCCCATATGAGATTCTATTTGGGACTGCACCCAGGCTAGGTTGTTACTATCCTCAACAGTTACAGCTTCAAACTGATGTTTTAGTAGATTATGTAACTGAACTTGCAAGTGCCTTGAACAAAATACATGCCCAAGTTTTCTCTTCAATTCCAGATCCTGAATTTGATACGGGTACCCACAACCTGCTTCCTGGAGATTGGGTTCTGGTCAAGAAATTTGTGCAGAAACATACCCTGGAACCAAGATTTGACGGACCATTCCAAGTTCTCCTGATCACTTCAACCTCCGTCAAATTGGCCGGCAGGCCACATTGGATCCACGCTTCCCATTGCAAGAAGACTCCTGCCCCAGAGGAAGCAGATACCGCACAACCATGTACCTCTGGTACATCATCTCCTTAATCAGCCTAATTAAGGCTCAACAAGTAGCCATTACTAAAGATGCCAGTGGGTATACCTTCTGGTACAATTCTTCATGTACCCGTGTGGCTACATACACTTTTGATTACTGTGACATTGTAGATTGCCCATTTCCTACGTCACAAATTCAAACTATCTATAGAGATATCCCACATGTAAAGGACCCCTATGTTTGTGTAGTTGACAAACAATGGGGGCATAACTGTCACCATTGGGGGGCTGCAGGGTGGAATGCTGGGCCTGCCTGGGGTTACAAACCCAAAAGTGCCTTATCTAAGGTAGATGACCATGGTAGATCCCTCCTCCAAAGAATGACCCTAAGGAAGCCTGGAGGAGGTACACCCATGAAATTAATCCTAAACATTGAGCATCCCAGTCCAACGGATGCAGACCAGTATGTAATGGGAATGCATTGGAAGAAAGGTTCCTATAACAAATTGGGGCACTTCTACCTAAAAGATATGTGCCACTCTCCAGAGTGGCAAGGGGCCGCCCATATGGTCTCAAATCCATTAAAACCACACATCCAGTCCTTTAAAGACATGATGGCCATTGCTAACCCCACCTTTGAAGATACTATGGCCGCTGAAACAGGTTTTAATGATGTTAACTTATGGTTAGAATGGATGAAATACAATGCCAATAAACATAACAGAACCGCATGCTATGTGTGTGGTGGTGCCCGGCCTCACCTTGGCACCGTACCTTTGACTTTGCCAGTAGATATAGAAGAATGTGTTTTGAGTCTTTTTGCCTACCATGGACAGTAGAATACCCTCTCCTAACCAAGGATGTCATTAGGGGATATTTACTGGTTGTGTGGGGATTTACAGCTAAGGTCCAGGATGGACAAGGAATGGTGGGGGGAGTGTACTCTGGCTAAAGCCTATACATATTATCTCTGACACACACCCTGACATACATGAGTCCATACACACACAAGCCAAGGTTAAGCGTGAAGCCCCAGTAAAAGGCAGTTTTGACCCTCACATTTACATTGATGCCATTGGGGTGCCTAGGGGGGTGCCCAATGAATTTAAAGCAAGAGATGAAGTTGCTGCAGGGTTTGAATCACTTTTTACCATAGTTACTGCAAACAAGAATTTAAATTGGATAAATTACATTTATTACAACCAACAACGTTTTGTTAACTACACCAGAGATGCCCTCCAGGGTTTAGCCGAACAGCTGCAGGCTACATCTCAAATGTCCTTCCAGAATAGAATGGCCTTAGACATGATTCTAGCTGAAAAAGGGGGCGTATGTAAAATATTGCCCGACACCATGACCTGTTGTACTTACATCCCAGAAAACACGGGCCCCAATGGTAAAGTCACCTTGGCCATAGAGAAATTAAATGAGCTCTCTGAAGAGTTAAAAAGGAATTCTGGGATAAAAGATCCCTGGGAAAGATGGTTTGGTTGGATGACAGGATGGCAAAAAGCTTTAATGCATATTGGTATGGCAATACTAATTTATCTTTTTATTTTCGCTCTTCTCGTTTGTTGTGTCCTCCCCTGTCTGAGAAAATTCCTACAGAAGACTGTAGACCAAGCGGCACCAACTTTTGCACATCTGACAGTTGATGATCAAGATTTCCAATATTTCAACTCACCCTGTATACCGCTGCAAACTATCCCTTTTACTGATAAAGTGCAAGAGTTTTAGGTAGGGAACCAGCTTAGGGACAGCGTCCGTCTCTATGGAACTGACTGCCGTGCGGAGAAGTGGTGGACTAGCCACCGTGGGCCACCAGCGGAGTGAAGAGATTTCCTGACCGTATTGACGGATGTGGGAAAGGAAAGGGACAGAATTGCACTTTGCAATAACACCTAGCTAGCGGTCACAGGGTTTCTGTGCCTTTGGGCTAACACGTCTTCTGGTATTAACAAATAAAGTTTATCTTTTTTAGAATCTAACATTTCATAGGGGGGACTGATGTAGAATTATTAAAAAACCTTTATTGATCTTGTATTGAATTTTTGTACTAACTCCATTTTAACTACATTACATGACAGATTTTCATAACAGCATTTAGAATATTGAATAGAGAATGTATTTTCTAGAAGGACATGACTAACACCGGAATTATCAAGTTCCTGTAATGTGAAACAAAGTATATTATAGCTAGGCCATGAGAAAACTGCTCTAATGAAATGTTCTTTCATAAAAAAGACCCTGAACCTGACCCCGAGTCTGACATCACTAACTTCCCACCGAGTAAGCCTCGTGCTGGGTAAGATGGCGCTTGAGCCATCTGTCCACACCCGTGTCCAGAATGACGCCACCTCCCGGTGGGAGGACACCTAGTCAGCCACTTAGTACTTGAGCCAATAAATAATATTGATGGGTGGACATTGACATAGCCACTTAACACCTAATCCAATTAATGATGTTTATTTGTTGTTATCTTGATATTCAATGATGATGTAATTTTGCTCTTATAAGGGTCTGCGTGCCCGCTTTTAACCAGATGCCATTAAATTTTCTCGATGTGCTTTTAACCTGAACTCCGTGTGTCAGTGCGAATTTACTTCTGCGTATACGCAATTTAATCATCTCAGATTTGGACAGGAACAGATAGACATTTAAACATATTTGTTTATTTTTAAATTAATCTACATCAATACGTGCCGTGTACATTCATCCAGGTGTTATTTTTCTTCTTTGGTGCAGAGAAGTGACTGGGTCCGAGTATTTCTTTCATATTTTTTCCCCTTCTGGCTGTAATGGACACTTTGGTAGAGATGGTGTCCTTTAGGTGTGGGTCCTGAGTTAGTAACAAAGGTTTCAAAAAATGGTTGAGTACCTGTCCAGATGATGAGGACGTCGTCTATATACCTTTTCCATAGAAAGATACAATCAGTAAAGGAGGTATAAAGCTCAGAGAAGACTATTTAACTCTCCCACCATCCCAGGTGTAGGTTGGCATATGATGGGGCACAGGATGTCCCCATCGCAGTCCCCTGCACCTGGTGATAGTATTTGCTTTGGAAGAGGAAGAAATTGTGTGTGAGGATAAACCTCAACAAATCTAACACAAAAGTTGTGTGAGTATTATGTTCAACACCTCTTTTCTTGAGGAAATACTCGATATGATCCAAGCCACTTGAGTGTGGTATAGAAGAGTATAAAGCCTCTACATCTAAACTACAGAGTGCTGATCCCTCTGGTACTTTAAGTGATGCTAGACATTTTAGAGTATCTTTCGTGTCTTTCAGGTATGATGTAGCGATTTTCTACAAACGGACGTAGAATTCTGTCCACATAGATACTGCCCTTGCTGGTGAAGTTGTTTGTACCTGAGACAATTGGTCTAGCTGTCAAGGTTTCTTGTTGCTTCCGGATTTTGGGGAGGCAGTGAAAGGTGGAGATCGTGGGGTTTTTGATGTAGACACTGCCATATTCCTCCTTTGAGAGTATGCCTTGATCGAAGGCTTGATCCAAAAGGATCTTGTACTCATGTTGGTATTTCAAGGAGGGATCTGTGGTCAGTAATTTGTAGGTCTTTTCATCATGTAGGATAGCCTCAACCATCTGTACATAGTGTTGCCTATTTAGTATGACGATGTTACCGCCTTTATCTGCAGGCTTGATTATGATTTTTTCATTGTCCTTGAGTTCGCATAGTGCTCTCCACTCCCTCCCAGGTAGATTCCCCCTCGGTTTTACTGACAGCATATCTGTGTTTATCGTTTTAATCATATTGGTAGTGGAGTCTATGAATGTGTCAATATTCTTAAACTCTCTAAAGTTAGGTGTAAACCTACTTCTCAAACAGAGATCAGTGTAAGGTGCTGTAGGGTTGGTATCATTGTCTTCTAAAAGGGACACCAGTTCCTGTAGGCATTGATATTCCCTGGGATTAAATCCCAGTTCTTTAGCCCTTTTATCATCTTTTTTTTTTTTTTATACTGTCTATGTTGCTACAAAGGTCATTTACTACGTATTGGTGCCTTGGGTGTATCCTGTTGCTATCATATTGAGCCTCTATATTTAGAGACATTTTTACAGCTCTATTCAAATTAGCAGGTTCATTCCCTTCAGGCACCATAAGCACTCTCTACTTTAGTCTTTAGATATGTTCATAGACTAAGTCCATCCCTACTCCCCCTCCCCTTTTTTGTTTATAGTGGTGACGGTGCATTAAGTTTCATTTATTTATACGTATTTCTTTTTGGGATCATATTTCCTATGAGGCCCGTAATAAAGTAATTTTTTTATTTATTTTTTTCGACATTCAAAACGTTTGAAGCATAATTGTCAGATTCATACATATGGCTATACACAAGAAAAGGTACAATATGCAGCATGAACAATTTTTTTGTAAAAGAATTATTGAGTACATGTAGGTAGGTAACTCGAGTGCCCTCAGTGGTCTATAGAAGTATGGCTATCTGGTGTGATGTGGTGATTCATATTCCACTGAGGAGGATATCCCTGTTGGCTGTGGCTGCCTTGTGAAATGACCCTGGTGTGTCAGTGGTGGGGATGGGGGGGGGGGGAATACACCGCGTAAACAGTAGATTAAACTCGGCGTCTAGCCGTTGTCTCACCAGAAGTGGCCCCGTGTTTTGCAACTAAGTTGGATACCTGGTGAGCTCTAACTTAGGAGTGATGAACTATGAGGTAGGGTAACAGTAAACATTGGAGGAAAGTCAAACCCCATTCGCAGGGGTAGTCTCTCATGGTGGCGCGTGGGGCCCTTGCGTCTTCTTAGCATGTCTGGGTGTAAATTCCTGCACAGTGGCTGGGTTCAGCTGTGATATCTGCAGGCCTCATAGGATCGGCGTTGTCAGGATGCCCAAAGTGCCAGAAGAGCTTCTAGTTCTTGGGCGCTGTGTACTCTGCGGGCTGTCCCTTCATGAGAGAAGAGGAGCACTCGTGGGGTTCCCCATTTGTAAGGTATGTCCTTGTTCCGCAGATGTTGTAGGCAGGGTTGCATTCCCTTTCTCCAGGTTAGGGTATTCCTCGTCAGGTCGGAGAAGACAGACAGCGTGGCCCCTTCAAAGAGTAGCGGGGTTTTCCCCCGGAGTGCTGCGAGAATCAGTGCTTTTTGTTGAAGCGACTGGAATCGCACGATTAGATCCATAGACGCGGCCGCCGTAGCCCTTGCTGGTTTTGGCAGCCTAAACAGTCCATCGATTTGTATAGACTTAGATTGTTTAGGCGGTAATATGGTCGCCAGTAGGCGTCTAATGAAGTGTGGCGCCTCTGTTAACCCCACCGAATCAGGTATCCCTCTGACCTTCACATTGTATCTCCTGCGTTGGTCTTCCATGGCGTCAATTCTGCTCGTCGTTAAGGCTTGCTGGTGTTGTAACTTAGCTAGTTGTTGTTCCACTACTGACAGCCTGGAGTCTTGGGTGCTGGAAGTGGCCTCAAGCTTTGTTATTTTGGAGGCAGCTGAGTCAATGGCTGTTTTATAGTAGGCCATGTCGGCTGCTATATTTTTGCGCAGTTCTCCCAGCATCTTTTGGAGCAGGTCTGCAGTTACTGGGTCACCTGGTTTTGGTGGTGCCTTGGTAGGGTCTGAAGTTTTACTGGCAGCAGCTCCTATATCCAGGTCGGCTGTGAAATCCTCAGAGGAGTAAGAGGAAAAATCATCAGCCAGTGCCATTTTGTCCCAGGATGCCCTGTGTGAGCTCCGGAGCATTTCTCCGATGTCCCGGTTTGTAGGGGCTTTGTCTGCCCTCGTTTTTTTCTTTTTGTTGCCCATATCGATCCTCGGTGCTGCCGCCGAGGTGGGTGTTCGATTTGGGGCTCGGTACCCCCGTTTACTAGCACAATTGCTCCGGTTAATACACGGAGCTCCGAGGTATGCGACTGTCTCGGTCTCCGGCTAGCTCCGCCCCCTATAAAGTTATTTTAAGTTTGTTACTTTAGGCAGAACAATATCTGCAGAACTATTTTCTAGTGCTCCTGAAGCCGTTATAGCTTGGGATCACGCTTCTCTACTTAAGTATCGAAACTAAGTATAACTGCCACTGGATAGCACTGCCGATAATAATCACCATCCCAATATGCAATGTAGAATTAAAGTGGCTGGAAAGTAAGGGAATTCTGCTGCAAGGATATGCTAGTCTGTGCCTTCAGGGGCACCTGTAAGTAAGAGAGAGAGTCTAACTATCTCTATGGAGCAGAGGCTAACTATCTCTATGGAGCAGAGTCTAACTATCTCTATGGAGCAGAGTCTAACTATCTATGGAGCAGAGTCTAGCTATCTATGGAGCAGAGTCTAACTATCTATGGAGCAGAGTCTAGCTATCTATGGAGCAGAGGCTAACTATCTCTATGGAGCAGAGTCTAACTATCTCTATGGAGCAGAGTCTAACTATCTCTATGGAGCAGAGTCTAACTATCTATGGAGCAAAGTCTAACTAGATATGGAGCAGAGGCTAACTATCTCTATGGAGCAGAGTCTAACGATCTCTATGGAGCAGAGTCTAACTATCTATGGAGCAGAGTCTAACTATCTCTATGGAGCAGAGTCTATCTATGGAGCAGAGTCTAACTATCTATGGAGCAGAGTCTAACTATCTCTATGGAGCAGAGTCTAACTATCTCCATGGAGCAGAGTCTAACTATCTATGGAGCAGAGTCTAACTATCTATGGAGCAGAGTCTAACTATCTCTATGGAGCAGAGTCTAACTATCTCTATGGAGCAGAGTCTAACTATCTATGGAGCAGAGTCTAACTATCTCTATAGAGCAGAGCCTAACTATCTCTATGGAGCAGAGTTTAACTATCTATGGAGCAGAGTCTAACTATCTATGGAGCAGAGTCTAACTATCTCTATGGAGCAGAGTCTAACTATCTATGGAGCAGAGTCTAACTATCTCTATGGAGCAGAGTCTAACTATCTCTATGGAGCAGAGTCTAACTATCTCTATGGAGCAGAGTCTAACTATCTCTATGGAGCAGAACGCCAGGAGGTCTGTTCACCCAAGTCAGAGCGCTGCTGTAGAATTCAGTGCAGGGAAGTCAGTTAGAATACACGTGCTGCTTTCATGCCAGTGATCACGAACTGTCAGTAAAGGGTCTTCTTTCTAACCATGGGTGAATGGTGGAGACCTGACGTGCGTTTCGCCGGTTGGGCGGCTCTTCTGGGGGAAATGAGCCTCTGCTAACAGAGGTTTTAAATATCGGGCTGCTTCTCATAATTGGTAGAGAAGTGACCAATCCGGAGCTTAAGTGAATTGATTGACAGGTAGGTCAGCCAATAGGAGTTATAAAGGGAATGAATAGATTAACAACAGAAAAGGTCACATAGTAATTTGATTGTGGGATCAATTGATAAATGGTTTTAAATGGCAATTGATTAAAGATGTCCAATCTTATTGGAGTAACAGCTAAATGAACATAAACAGTGTGTCTAATGTTGTAAATGTATATAATGAATATATGAATAGTATTAAAAGGGTAGTCTCCTAAAATAATAATTGTGATAGTAATGAGTATTATGAATAGTTTGAAGATGTGATTAGCTGTCAGAGCAGTTAAGTAACATAGAAACATAGAATGTGACGGCAGATAAGAACCATTCGGCCCATCTAGTCTGCCCAGTTTTCTAGATACTTTCATTAGTCCCTGGCCTTATCTTATAGTTAGGATAGCCTTATGCCTATCCTACGCATGCTTAAACTCCTTTACTGTGTTAACCTCTACCACTTCAGCTGGAAGGCTATTCCATGCATCCACTACCCTCTCAGTAAAGTAATACTTCCTGATATTATTTTTAAGCCTTTGCCCCTCTAATTTAAGACTATGTCCTCTTGTTGTGGTAGTTTTTCTTCTTTTAAATATGGTCTCCTCCTTTACTGTTGTAGCGGAGAGCTGATTTCTCACAGCTTAACTCCACCAATATATCCAGAGGATGCAGGAACAAGTAGTAAATCCAAGAGCATATACAGCACAATCAGCAGTAAAATCCAATAGTATCCCATCACCTTTCCCAATCACTGGACGACACACAGTAGCAGGAGTAGAACTGATGTTTAATGGCAACATTCCTGCTTTTATGAGATTCTCCCATGCAAGGGAGGGATTCACATCAATTACACTTTGCACCAATCATACAGACGTTACCTCCCACACATCTCCCCTTAGCTTAACAGATAATACGATTATAGTGTACATACTTTTCCCCACTTTCCAGATGTAACCCAAATATGTATGATATACCTGGTAGCCCTGATCTGGGTGAGCAACATATCCAAAAATCACCCAGATCAGACCAGGGGTTCGGGAGTTATGGGAAGGTAAAGTTTTGACCGACCGCATGAGTAAAGATGCCGAAATTAGTTCCATGAAATCTGGCCCTGCGGTCGGTCTCTATTCGTGCCCCAAAACTCTCGAAAGGCTATGCCACACATAATTGAGTCGGTAACCGGATGAATCCCCTAGTTCGTGGGATTCATCCTACCGAATGTCGGGCCGTTCGTTAGTTATTTTCGGTACTTTCTGCCGTCCTGGAGGTCTTAGCGGTGTTCGGCTAGTCGAGTGTCCATTTTCAGTTCCAGGCACTCGACAACCAAACACCGCTGTTCGTGGGGTTAAGATGGCCGCCGCCACGTGTTCGGCTGCCGAAATGGCGGCCACTCAGGGGATACAGCAGTGAATTCATATGAACCAAGGGAATGAGAGAAACAATCAGGGAGGTAAATTGCATGATTAATGTACATCAGGGTGGTCCGTTTGTTCGGTACTTTTGTTCGTATACCGAACAAAGTATGCCCATAGCTGGTGCAATGTCAATCTGTATAATCCAGGCATGCAAAACCTCAGCAGTGCCAACAAATAAAACGATAGATGGGACAGCCAAAAAGGGGTTCCGCTACAACTGTGTTGATTCCCTTTATGTATTTAAATGTTTCTATCATATTCCCCCTGTCTCGTCTTTCCTCCAAGCTATACATGTTACGATCCTTTAACCTTTCCTGGTAAGTTTTATCCTGCAATTTAAGAACCAGTTTAGTAGCCCTTCTCTGAACTCTCTCTAAAGTATCAATATCCTTCTGGAGATACGGTCTCCAGTACTGCGTACAATACTCCAAGTGAGGTCTCACCAGTGTTCTGTACAATGACATGAGCACTTCCCTCTTTTTACTGCTAATACCTCTCCCCATATAACCAAGCATTCTGCTAGCATTTCCTGCTCCTCTATTACATTGTCTGCCTACCTTTAAGTCATCAGAAATAATTACCCCCAAATCCCTTTCCTCAGCTGTTGAGGTTAGGACTCTATCAAATATTCTGTTTTTACATCCAAGATGCATTATCTTGCACTTATCCACATTAATGTCAGTTGCCACAACTTTGACCATTTTTCTAGTTTACCTAAATCATTTGCCATTTGGCTTATTCCTCTTGGAACACCAACCCTGTTACATATCTTAGTATCATCAGCAAAAGACATACCTTACCATTAAGACCTTCTACAATATCACTAATAAAAACATTAAAGAGAATGGGTCCAAGTACAGATCCCTGAGGTACCCCACTGGTGACAAGCCCATGCTTAGAATATACTCCATTGACTACAACCCTATGTTGCCTGTCACTCAGCCACTGCCTTACCCTTACAACAATATTGGAATCCAAACTTAAAGATTGCAATTTATTGATAAGCCTTCTATGTGCAACAGTGTCAAAAGCCTTAATGAAATCTAGGTAAGCAATGTCTACTGCACCACCCTGATATATTATTTTAGTTACCCAATCAAAAAAATCAATAAGATTAGTTTGGCATGATCTCCCTGAAGTAAACCCATGTTGTCTCTGATCTTGAAATCCATGTGTTTTTAGATGTTCAACAATCCTATCCTTTAACATGGTTTCCATCACTTTCCCTACTACTGAAGTAAGGCTTACTGGCCTATAGTTGCCCGACTCCTCCCCACTACCTTTCTTGTGAATGGACACAACATTCGCTAACTTCCAATCTTCTGGGACTACTCCTGTTATCAATGATTGGTTAAATAAATCTGTTAATGGTTTTGCTTGTACACCACTAATGTTTCTGAAAAGAAAGATATGAGTGGATTTATTGGAGATATGAAATTGAGAGAGCATGTTATGAATAAATTATAGGGGTAAAGTTAAATTCTTCATTTTAACCCTTCGGTGCCATCGTTTGGTATTTGTAAATAGATCTGGATTCCTTCTGGAGTAATTTCAGATTAAAATTGCCTTTGCGTGAATTAAGAATGAATTGCTCTATGGCCTGAAATCTCAGATGATCAGGATCGGCATTGTGAAAGTTGATAAGTTGTCTGGCAATGGGAGTGAGATTGCCATAGTTGGTAGTTGATGTGGCAAACCTAGCCACTTAAGACTATTCCTTTATAGCTAATGGTTGTCCTAGAAAGGCTATTTAATATGATGTTTTATGTTGTTCGCTTAAAAAGGTGGTAGAGGGCATTCGTATGCTAGTGGAGCGAAAGTCACTAGCATTCATATGATAGTTTCACGAATAGTGAAACGAACAAAGTACCGAATGGGAGACCACACACAGGAGGTCGTATGGCTCCCATTAACAGATTGCAACCATGTATTGTTCCTCAGTTAATTGATTCACGGGGTGGCCGCCGTTCGGATACCGACCAGGCGGCAGCGGCCATCTTGGATTTACTTTTAGCCCAGCGGTGTTTGGTCGTCGAGTGCCTGGAACTAAAATCGGCTACTCGACAGCACGAACCCCGCTGGACTTCAAGACCGTTCGGGAACACCGGTCTTTCGGTACTTTCCCTCAAACTGTGCATTTGTGTCTTTTCTGACGAGTTTATATTAAAGTTTATTTCGTGTGGCATTTGGCTAATTGTGCTGTGATCTGAGCGGTAGTTTCCCAAAGTATGCGCTCAGATCCCAGCTATCTACCTATATGTCATTCGGTTATATATAAGTTATATATTTTTAAGTAAAAAGACCGGTTCTGCTGTAAAGAGGGTGTAACGGACCGTTTCAGCAGAAAAGGGGAAAAATCAGTTTAGGCGATAATCCCCCTTTTCGCAGACAGGCACAGCTACTGTAAAATCACCAAACCTCACGAATTGGATATAGGTGAATGCATCAAACTCCCGAACGGCATACAAAAGAATAAGGTAGCACTCCAAACTGGAACCTCACGAATAGCTGCTAGCAGACGAACAGGAAAAGCAGACATCAGCTTACACTCCTAGCAATCAATCTCCAGCAGCATACAGTGAATCCCCCCAAGAACGAGACAAGGCTCCGTGTTGAGGGTCAAGCAGTGGTCTGAGGTGCTGGCACACCCAGTCTGGTTTTTATTACAGTTGTTGCAAATACAGGTCCGCCCACAGGGAGGTACAAAACAACCAATCACATCACAGTTACATCCCACATATTCCCTACCCTTATCCTGAGAGGAAAATCAATTACACATACAGTTAAAACATACTTTCTACCCAACTTTCATAACTCTAAAACCATACATCACATTCACCTAAAAATACATATCCACAATCAATCCATTCAGGGGAACAACATATTCAAAATTGGCATGAATCAGACCAGGGGTTCAAAAGTTAGTAAAAGTATCTTTTGGGCCCTGGCTGGCAGCATGGCAAAATCTGGCTCACACAGGTTTTACAGAAGCCTCTATCCTGGAGCCAATGGGGGGAAGTAATCCAATTATCCAGGGATAGAGGCAGACTCCATTGAGCACATGGTTACACAAAGACAGTAAAACACTTTAAAATACATAAAGTTACTTTTTATACATTAAACACAGATATCCCCAGATAGCTCAGGTCTGAGTGCACATTATTAGGTGAATGGTACGCAGACCACACAAATACAGTTTAATTGCCATGGAGCCAAAGTCTTTCCCATAGTCTTTCATTATATGAATAGGCTCCATGGCATAGCTATCTGGGGGTATCACCGCTCACACAGGGCAAGTACCGAATGGCCCCACTGTGTTTAAAGGGCCAGAATGAGTGACATACACTCTGTTAGGGCCGAACACTGTTTTTAAAGGGCCCAATCTCCCAGGGCCATAGTCCAAAGGCAGCAAGGCGGGCAACCAGGCTCCTCCAATGCAATGTGGCGAGATTGGTCTCGTCACAGAGGGATAATCTTGTAACGGAGTGCAATATTATAATCCACGATCTCCGCTGGTATTACAAGTAAATCCACAGTCAGCGCTGAAAAGTAAGGCAGTATCCCAAATCCCCCAATAACCGGACGAAACACAGTCTGGGAGTAAACTGAGGTCTTTATTCACAGCTTCCAGTATTTATGCAAGTCCCCATGCAAGGGGTTTCCCTACTGACATAGCAGGGGTAACACAGTAGGGGACTACATGGGGGACTTAACATTTGGATGTTTTTTTGATCAACAAAGATAAGGAAAGTCTAGAACCTTTAACTGTTAAACAAAAATTAAAAGACAGATTTAAATGGAGTAATATAAAAAAAGACAAAAATGGAGATAAAAGTAAGAATATTAACAAGAACAATAAATTTGAATTTGCGTTTGTCACACAATATAATTCTCAAGCAAGACAGGTGGAAAAAATCCTCAAAAAACATTGGTACATTCTAAAAAGAGACGAGATCTTAAAAGATATATTACCAGACCGCCCCACGGTAATTTATAAAAAATCAAATAATCTAAAGAATAAACTGGCACCTAGCCTACTACCAATTACCCCCACCAGTAACAACTTTCTAAAGGTCCAAATACAAGGGTTTTATAGCTGTGGTCATTGTTCTACATGTACTTATTTAAAAAGGAAAATTCATGACTTCACAGGTACATATACGAAAAAAACATACAAAATAAAAAATCATATTCAATGTTCTTCTTCTTTTGTAATTTATTTACTACAATGTGGCTGTGGGGCCCAATATGTGGGCCGCACATCCAGAAAATTACATATCCGAATATTAGAACATTACAACAATATACGCAAAAATAAAATTGACCACAGTGTACCAAAACACTGCAATTCATGCCCTTTATTTTCCTGGAACACCCTACAAGTTTTCGGAATAGATTCAGTCCAATTAGGGTGGAGAGGTGGAGACAGGCTACAGGAGCTAGTTAGAAAAGAAGCTCTGTGGATTTTTAATTTAAAAACTTTAAACCTGGGACTCAATCAAGAAATTGATTTACAAGGCCTTATCTAATCAAGTTTTCTGCATGTGATCTCTTTGGGGGATGTCCACGATAATGTATATATTGATTATATATTGTTTATGTAAATAGTTTTATGCAATTTTATAATTTCAAAGTATCTTCTTATAATAGGAGTCAAATGTAATATCACTCCAATATCACCATATTTATATTTATAATTTTTATGGTTTTTGTGTTTCTAATCTTTGATCTACATTTATTATTCCAAGATTTAATTTCATTTACTTATTTACTCTGTACCTTTCAAGAAATATGTGAATTTCATTTATATAAAGGTAAATATGCCTTTAATGGCATTTATATGAGGGTGAGTGCGCCTTTAACAGCATTACATATATTAAGCCGAATTTCCAATCAAGTAAAATTCGCCTAAACAATTCTCTTAAATTCCCTAAATAGCTATATATACCAACTCATATATATATATATATATTGGTGACATTGGAAATAAGATACATGCAAAATAATAGGGAACCATAGCTATACCATTATACCAATTTGTGTACTCTAAGGTAAAAAACAGACGTGATTTTTTTGCTTAGGCGTTTTTTGCCGTTCTCTGTCTTTTGTCCCCTCTAGGCAGCGGTGTTTTCTAGTTGACGCATGCGCGTTTTCACGCGCATGCGCACCACAACCCGGAACTGTTTTGTTAAAACTCTATGGATTTCGCGCCCGATCAGTGCGTTCCATCAGTGGAACGCAAGCTTTCTACACGTGTATAGGATTCCGAAAATTGCCCACGACGGTATAAAAACCATCCGAGATGGACCCAAGGTTATCCCTGAAGAAGTCCAACTTATGAAAGGACGAAACGCGTTGGATACTAACCGGATATTATTTGAACTTTTAATTGTTTTTATTTATTTGTTTTGAATCCTGTAACTCTTCTATCAATTTTGGACCTCCACTGTGGACACTACACTACCTCCACTAGGAGTTCCATATGTATATGGAGAGATGCCTTTTTAAAACTGCCATCTTGTAAGTGCAATGAATAAATGTGATTTTGTACCTTTCTGAACATACTTCACTATATTGCATTTTTTACACTTTCTACATTTACATATATCGTGTTGGAGGATATCTACACTCATCACATAACCCCTGAGAGGGTAAAAAGGCCTGAATTATCGTTCGTTTGTGAGTGCATTTCTTATCTCACTTATATTTCACATCTATATATACTTTTTTACGCTATGCAGGCTATTTCAATTCTTTCATAGATTTTGATCCAAAGGACAGCTGACTCATATCAGGTTGTCCCATTTTTAATTATATTTTGTCTTTATATATCTATACGTATTCTGGGTGGTTTCCACTTTTGTTTGTTCACTATATATTTCGATAGGTGATTGTGAAGTTCACCTGGGGCTACCCATAGTATACGTGTTCATCTTTAGTGTATATACTTTATTTTTGTTGTTATATTATTTGTCACTTCACGATTGTATATCACTACTGTTATGGCCGCACAAAATGTTTATGACGAGATGAGACATGACAGAAAACTAAGGATTGATACCTTATTTAGGGGGCGAAATATATCTATAGACAGTTCCCTAAACCATAAATTTATTCAGCTGGAACGTCTATTAGAGAAAGAGACTCGAAAATGGTGGGAAATTACATCATTAGAACAATACTTAGCCTATGACATCATCCCACGTGGTTTAAGAATACAAAAAATGCCAGCCTTTGGTTTAGAGGATAAACTACTAATGCAAGACTGGCATAGTGCAAATGATGAATGTTCGAGAAAATACATGATAGGCTTAATTAACTATCAAAAAAGATCTTTAAAATCCTTAGAGGATGAAATCAATAAAATAGAAAATGAGTTATCTACACATGCAGAACTTAAAGCAGTAGAAAATAACTATACAATCTTAAAAGAGAAAATCAAAGCCGTTGATGAAAAAATTGCTAACACAAAATCAACTAAGTTTAGGAGGGATCAAGAGGATTACCAAAAGGGGAATCAAAGGAACTGGCCCAAGTTAAAACAGGAACATGGACCTTTAAGATACCCATACAAAAACCATCAAAACCCAAAAAACCAACAAAACTCTAGATTCCAAGACCCTAATTCAAAAAGACTATATACAAGACGGCATTCTAATTCCAACTCTAATGGGTATTCTAAGCCTTCATTTAGAAAAAATCTACATGAGAATCCTAATCCCACACACCAAAAAAACAACACTCCCCCCTATATATCAAGAAGTTATTCCTCCAATTACTCTAAATACTCCAAAAACAATCAGGAAGTTTTTTTAGGCAAGGAGCCAGACCCAAAATTAGATCAAACTCAATTTTCCATACACACCCAAAACAGATTTCAAAATTTAAAATCTCCCACAAAGAAAAGACCGCACCTAGAGGTGGAGGAGGAGGATCCTCCACTCCACCTCTCTTACAGACAGAATTAAATCATCTTGATGGCATTTTTAATTTATCTGATACACCCCTCACATCACAAGATTTATCATTACTTAAGAAGGGCTTAAATTTTGCTCCATCCTCAAGGAGTAATCCCTTCAATCTTTACCTAGATAACCAAAAATTTCTAAGAAAATTAACATTAAAAAGATTCTTCAAAAGCAAGGAAATTAATAAGATTGAACCAGAACCAAATGTAAATACACCAATAGATTCTAGCAAAGAAAATGAGGCCCCCAATATGGAGTTGAAAATTATCCACACTACTCTAAAACCCAAATCTAATTTCTTTCCATGGGCAGCTAAAGGGAAATTCTTGGAAGTCTTTAATGACTTGGTACAAGAAGATCTAAATAAAATTGCGGATAGCAAATTTAAGCCGAATCTTACAAAAAAAGAAAAATCTGCATTGACTGCACTCACAGAAAACCACAATTTGGTTATAAAAGAAGCAGACAAGGGAGGGGGGATTGTTATTATGAACAAATCATATTATTTACAGGAAGCTTATAATATTTTGCACGATGCTAACACATATCAAATTTTAGACAAAAACCCTTCTTCTGGATTCTTGGCAGAATTAAATACACTGTTATCTATAGGTTTAGAAAAACAGATCATCAACTCAGATGAATTTAAATACATCTATAATCCGAACTGCAAAGTAGCAGTTTTTTATTTTTTGCCAAAAATCCACAAGAATACAAAAAAAACCCCTGGCCGCCCTATAATTAGCGGAATTAATTCCTTGACATGTAATTTATCAGAGTATGTGGATTTATTTTTACAACCGTATGTTTCATTACACAATACTTTTATTAAAGATACCAAACATATTTTACAGGATCTACAATCCATAGTTTGGAAATCTTCCTATCTATTAGCCACAGCAGACATTACAGCTTTATACTCAAATATTCCCCATGCTAAGGGGATTTCCTGTATTCAAGATACCCTAAAATCACAACAAGTTCTAGAAGATTCCCAGATTGAGTTTTTGGTGAGTTGTATTCAATTCGTACTCACCAAGAACTTTTTCTGGTTCAACGGACAGTTTTTTCTTCAGCGATGCGGCGTCGCCATGGGTACTAAATTTGCCCCCAGCTTCGCCAACTTGTATGTGTCCCATTGGGAACGTCAGCACATCAAGTTGGCGGATCAGGATGGGGGTGGTTTGGTCCTGTGGCGGCGCTTCATCGATGATGTTTTGATTGTCTGGGATGGACCTCTGGAGGGCCTTAATTCTTTTTTGGTACAAGTTAACAACAACGAATATAATTTGAAATTCACTTCAGTATCTAGTAGTGCAAGTATTAATTTCTTGGATTTAACTGTGTACGTAGAAAACAACCAGTTAAAAACCAAGACATACTTTAAGCCCACTGATTGCAATACAGCAATAGAATGCTCCAGTACTCATTATCCTTCCTGGCTCTCCAATATTCCTAAGAGCCAATTCACCCGGCTTAGAAGGAATTGCACAGAGGATGATGTGTTTCTGGAACAGTCCAAAATTATTCAACAGAGATATGCAGAGAAAGGGTATAACATTCAGAAAATGGAAATCTCTAAAACTGAAATACTAAATTCTGACAGATCACTATTTTTGATCAACAAAGATAAGGAAAGTCTAGAACCTTTAACTGTTAAACAAAAATTAAAAGACAGATTTAAATGGAGTAATATAAAAAAAGACAAAAATGGAGATAAAAGTAAGAATATTAACAAGAACAATAAATTTGAATTTGCGTTTGTCACACAATATAATTCTCAAGCAAGACAGGTGGAAAAAATCCTCAAAAAACATTGGTACATTCTAAAAAGAGACGAGATCTTAAAAGATATATTACCAGACCGCCCCACGGTAATTTATAAAAAATCAAATAATCTAAAGAATAAACTGGCACCTAGCCTACTACCAATTACCCCCACCAGTAACAACTTTCTAAAGGTCCAAATACAAGGGTTTTATAGCTGTGGTCATTGTTCTACATGTACTTATTTAAAAAGGAAAATTCATGACTTCACAGGTACATATACGAAAAAAACATACAAAATAAAAAATCATATTCAATGTTCTTCTTCTTTTGTAATTTATTTACTACAATGTGGCTGTGGGGCCCAATATGTGGGCCGCACATCCAGAAAATTACATATCCGAATATTAGAACATTACAACAATATACGCAAAAATAAAATTGACCACAGTGTACCAAAACACTGCAATTCATGCCCTTTATTTTCCTGGAACACCCTACAAGTTTTCGGAATAGATTCAGTCCAATTAGGGTGGAGAGGTGGAGACAGGCTACAGGAGCTAGTTAGAAAAGAAGCTCTGTGGATTTTTAATTTAAAAACTTTAAACCTGGGACTCAATCAAGAAATTGATTTACAAGGCCTTATCTAATCAAGTTTTCTGCATGTGATCTCTTTGGGGGATGTCCACGATAATGTATATATTGATTATATATTGTTTATGTAAATAGTTTTATGCAATTTTATAATTTCAAAGTATCTTCTTATAATAGGAGTCAAATGTAATATCACTCCAATATCACCATATTTATATTTATAATTTTTATGGTTTTTGTGTTTCTAATCTTTGATCTACATTTATTATTCCAAGATTTAATTTCATTTACTTATTTACTCTGTACCTTTCAAGAAATATGTGAATTTCATTTATATAAAGGTAAATATGCCTTTAATGGCATTTATATGAGGGTGAGTGCGCCTTTAACAGCATTACATATATTAAGCCGAATTTCCAATCAAGTAAAATTTGCCTAAACAATTCTCTTAAATTCCCTAAATAGCTATATATACCAACTCATATATATATATATATATTGGTGACATTGGAAATAAGATACATGCAAAATAATAGGGAACCATAGCTATACCATTATACCAATTTGTGTATTTTAAGGTAAAAAACAGACGTGATTTTTTTGCTTAGGCGTTTTTTGCCGTTCTCTGTCTTTTGTCCCCTCTAGGCAGCGGTGTTTTCTAGTTGACGCATGCGCGTTTTCACGCGCATGCGCACCACAACCCGGAACTGTTTTGTTAAAACTCTATGGATTTCGCGCCCGATCAGTGCGTTCCATCAGTGGAACGCAAGCTTTCTACACGTGTATAGGATTCCGAAAATTGCCCACGACGGTATAAAAACCATCCGAGATGGACCCAAGGTTATCCCTGAAGAAGTCCAACTTATGAAAGGACGAAACGCGTTGGATACTAACCGGATATTATTTGAACTTTTAATTGTTTTTATTTATTTGTTTTGAATCCTGTAACTCTTCTATCAATTTTGGACCTCCACTGTGGACACTACACTATCTCCACTAGGAGTTCCATATGTATATGGAGAGATGCCTTTTTAAAACTGCCATCTTGTAAGTGCAATGAATAAATGTGATTTTGTACCTTTCTGAACATACTTCACTATATTGCATTTTTTACACTTTCTACATTTACATATATCGTGTTGGAGGATATCTACACTCATCACATAACCCCTGAGAGGGTAAAAAGGCCTGAATTATCGTTCGTTTGTGAGTGCATTTCTTATCTCACTTATATTTCACATCTATATATACTTTTTTACGCTATGCAGGCTATTTCAATTCTTTCATAGATTTTGATCCAAAGGACAGCTGACTCATATCAGGTTGTCCCATTTTTAATTATATTTTGTCTTTATATATCTATACGTATTCTGGGTGGTTTCCACTTTTGTTTGTTCACAGTCTGGGAGTCAACTGAGGTCTTTATTCACAGCTTCCAGTATTTATGCAAGTCCCCATGCAAGGGGTTTCCCTTCTGACATAGCAGGGGTAATACAGTAGGGGACTACATGGGGGACTTAACATTTGGAGCATTTCTCCCATCAGGCACTGCTGCACGAGAGGGACACTCCCACTGAAATACACCGATAAGTGGATTATCCCTCCGTGCAGCAGAACCGGCAATTCACATGAAAATCCAGAACTTCAATAATATTCCCTTTATTTGCACGAACGGACGTTCAGTAGATAGCTGGGGTCTGAGCACACATTTTGTGAGAGTATCGCTCAGATCCCAGCTAAAATAACCGAACTTGCACGAAATACACTTTATTATTAAAATGGTTTTAAAATACCGAACACCAATGGGGAACCACAATAGGGAAAGACCGGAGCTCCCAAACGGCCTGGAAGTACAGCGGTGTTCGTGTCGTCGAGTAGCCGTTTTCAGTTCCAGGCACTCCACGACAAAACACCGCTGGGGAGACAAAGGATCCAAGATGGCCGACCGCCGCGTGGTTGGTACAGATCCCTGAGGTACCCCACTGGTGACAAGCCCATGCCGCGTGGTTGGCCACCTAAGAAAGTACTTAACTACCGATTGCAACAATGTTGCAATCTGTTAATTGGTGCCACACGACCCTCAGTGTGTGGGCTTGTGTTCCATACTTATTTCGTTTCACGAACAGCTGGGAAAGTTGCTGTTCGTGAAACCACCATGTAAATGCTAGCGGCTTCGGCTGCTAGCATACGAATGCTATAGAATACAGGCAATCATAAGGTTCAATACAGAAAGCAATTTACATTTAAACACAATGTGGCAGCAGTGCTTAGGACAACCTTTAAAGATACAGTTCTATAGTCTGAAGTGGCTAGGTTTGCCACAATGCTCCCCCAGAACCAAGCCGGCATACACAGTCTGATCCCAACGGATCGGCTTGGGGATGTCCGGGGAAGTACCCACAGATCACTTTTCAAGTTCAGTCTGTCTAGATAACCCGTCGGCGTTACCGTTTTGCTTTCCTGGCCGGTAATGAATTGTAAAGTCAAACGGCTGCAGCGCCAAACTCCAGCGCCGCAGCCGGGCATTGTCTCCAGCCACATGGTTTAGCCACACCAACGGGTTGGGATCTGTGAGCAGTGAAAAAGGTTGTACATACAAATACGGCTGCAACTTTTTGAGTGCCCACACCACGGCCAGGCATTCTTTCTCAATGGCGGCGTAGCTTACTTCACGTGGCAATAACTTTCGGCTCAAGTAAGCTACTGGGCGTTCCCCGCCATCCGCTCCAACTTGGCTCAGCACTGCCCCCAATCCAAACATCGAAGCGTCTGTGTGAACAAGAAATCTTTTAGTTGGATCAGGAGCAGCGAGTAGTGATGTACCGAACTGTCCGCCGGCGAACTTAGCGTGTTCGCGTTCGCCGCCGCGGGCGAACACATGGGCGGTTCGATCCGCCCCCTATTCGTCATCATTGGGCAAACTTTGACCCTGTGCCTCTCGGTCAGCAGACACATTCCAGTCAAACAGCAGCACTCCCTCCCTTCCACACCCTCCAACCTCCCTCCCAGCATCCATTTTCGATTCATTCCGAAGCTGCATGCTTAGTGAGAGGAGGGAAAGTTTAGCTGCTGCTGATTAGATAGGGAAATTGATAGCTAGGCTAGGGTATTCAGTGTCCACTACAATCCTGAAGGACTCATCTGATCTCTGCTGTAAGGACAGCACCCCAAAAAGGCCTTTTTAGGGCTATAACATCAGGCTGCTTTTTTTTTTTTTTAAGTTGGTTAAGCTTTAGATTTAAAATAAATAATTTGTTTTCACTGTAATAGAAGAGCAGTTGCCTGCCTGCCAGCTTCTGTGTCAGGTTGGATGCCTTGCCCATTTGCACAGTCAGTGCCACCACTCATATCTGTTTTAACAATTGGTTAAGCTTTAGATTTTAAATAAATAATTTGTTTTCACTGTAATAGAAGAGCAGTTGCCTGCCTGCCAGCTTCTGTGTCAGGATGGATGCCTTGCCCATTTGCACAGTCAGTGCCACCACTCATATCTGTTTTAACAATAGCTTAAGCTTTAGATTTTAAAGAAATATTTTTTTTTCACTGTAATAGAAGAGCAGTTGCCTGCCTGCCAGCTTCTGTGTCAGGTTGGATGCCTTGCCCATTTGCACAGTCAGTGCCACCACTCATATCTGTTTTAACAATAGCTTAAGCTTTAGATTTTAAAGAAATAATTTTTTTTCACTGTAATAGAAGAGCAGTTGCCTGCCTGCCAGCTTCTGTGTCAGGTTGGATGCCTTGCCAATTTGCACAGTCAGTGCCACCACTCATATCTGTTTTAACAATAGCTTAAGCTTTAGATTTTAAAGAAATCATTTTTTTTCACTGTAATAGAAGATCAGTTAGTTGTCTGCAAGCGTCTGGGTGTCAGGCCTACTTCAGCGTGTGCTCTGCAGACCTGTGCCAGCGTGCTTTGACAGTTGCCAATCATATCTGGTGTCTCTTTAGCGTGCTTTTACAAAGAAAAAAGGTTTCCAGTGTAAGCTAATAGCAGCCAGTCAGTGTCCTTCAAGCGGCTCTGTCAGGCCTTCCTTCAGCGTGTGCCCTGCACAACCCTGCCAGCGTACTTTGACAATTGCCACTCATATCTGGTGTCTCTATAGCGTGCTTTTACAAAGAAAAAAGGTTTCCAGTGTAAGCTAATAGCAGCCAGTCAGTGTCCTTCAAGCGGCTCTGTCAGGCCTTCCTTCAGCGTGTGCCCTGCACAACCCTGCCAGCGTACTTTGACAATTGCCACTCATATCTGGTGTCTCTATAGCGTGCTTTTTCAAAGAAAAAAGGTTTCCAGTGTAAGCTAATAGCAGCCAGTCAGTGTCCTTCAATCGGCTCTGTCAGGCCTTCCTTCAGCATGTGCCCTGCACAACCCTGCCAGCGTACTTTGACAGTTGCCACTCATATCTGGTGTCTCTATAGCGTGCTTTTACAACCAAAATTTTGTTTCCACTGTAATAGAAGAGCAGTTGCCTGCCTGCCAGCTTCTGTGTGAGGTTCACAGTGGATACTGTGCCCTCTTGCCCAGTGCCACCACTCATATCTGTTTTTACAATAGCTTAAGCTTTAGATTTAAAAGAAATAATTTTTTTTCACTGTAATAGAAGAGCAGTTAGTTGTCTGCAAGCGTCTGGGTGTCAGGCCTACTTCAGCGTGTGCTCTGTAGACCTGTTCCAGCGTGCTTTGACAGTTGCCAATCATATTTGGTGTCTCTTTAGCGTGCTTTTACAAAGAAAAAACGTTTCCAGTGTAAGCTAATAGCAGCCAGTCAGTGTCCTTCAAGCGGCTCTGTCAGTCCTTCCTTCAGCGTGTGCTCTCCAGAACTGTTCCAGTGCACATTGCCAATCATATCTGGTGTCTCTATAGCGTGCTTTTAAAACCAAAATTTTTTTTTCACTGTTATAGATTGAATAGCAGTTACTTGTCTTCAAGCGGGTGTGTCAGGCCTACAGTGTGTGCTCTGCAGAACTGTTCCAGTGCACATTGCCAATCATATCTGGTGTCTCTATAGCGTGCTTTTAAAACCAAAATTTGTTTTTCACTGTTATAGATTGAATAGCAGTTACTTGTCTTCAAGCGGGTGTCTCAGGCCTACAGTGTGTGCTCTGCAGAACTGTTCCAGTGCACATTGCCAATCATATCTGGTGTCTCTATAGCGTGCTTTTAAAACCAAATTTTTTTTTTCACTGTTATAGATTGAATAGCAGTTACTTGTCTTCAAGCGGGTGTCTCAGGCCTACAGTGTGTGCTCTGCAGAACTGTTCCAGTGCACATTGCCAATCATATCTGGTGTCTCTATAGCGTGCTTTTAAAACCAAAATTTGTTTTTCACTGTTATAGATTGAATAGCAGTTACTTGTCTTCAAGCGGGTGTCTCAGGCCTACAGTGTGTGCTCTGCAGAACTCTTACAGTTCACATTGCCAATCATATCTGGTCTCACAGTAGCTTGCACTTATAGTACCACTAATCCCCAAAAAAATGACAGGCAGAGGCAGGCCACCCCGCAGGGGCCGGCGTGGTCGTGGTGCTGTGATTCCCTTTTGCCCTAGAATAATGCCCAGTTTTCAGAAGCCACGTACCCTGAACTTGAAAAGTTCTGAGGACATAGTTGACTGGCTAACACAGGACACCCAATCTTGTACAGCCTCCGCTCGGAACCTTGACGCACCATCCTCCTCCAGCTTAGCTTCAGGCACCTCTCAAGATACCACTCACCCGCCTGCCGCCACCACCAAAACTAGCACCACAGCCGCTTTACTTGGTATGTCAGAGGAGTTATTCACACACCCGTTTGAAGAAATGAGTAATGCGCAACCATTATTGCTAGAGGATGTAGATAACAGGGATATGTATCAGGCAGGCAGCATTAAACACATGGAGGTACGGTGTGATGATGATGATGTTGTACCCGCTGCTGCTTCCTTTTCTGAGTTGTCAGATACAAGCGAAGCGGTTGATGATGACGATGCGTCCATGGATGTCACGTGGGTGCCCGCTCGGCAAGAAGAAGAACAGGGCGAAACTTCAGATGGGGAGACAGAGAGGAGGAGGAGACGAGTTGGAAGCAGGGGGGGGTCGTCGCAAGGAGCTAGTGGCACAGTCAGACAGCATGCATTGGCACCCGGGGTCAGCCCGACAGCACGCCAATCAACGCATGCTGTGTCCACCACCAGAATGCCGTCATTGCAGAGCTCAGCAGTGTGGCATTTTTTTTGTGTGTCTGCCTCGGACAACAGCGATGCCATTTGCAACCTGTGCCAAAGGAAACTGAGTCGTGGGAGGTCCAACACCCACCTAGGTACAACTGCTTTGCGTAGGCACATGATCTCACATCACAAACGCCTATGGGATCAACACATGAGTACAAGCAGCACGCCTACTCTAAGCCGCCATCCTCCTCCTGGTCTAGCATCTTCAGCCACGTCAACCACTGCTGTCCTTCTTGCCCCCTCTCAACCATCCGCCACTCCGTCTCCCGCCTTGAGCAGTTCCCGCTCATCTGCCCACAGTCATGTGTCTGTCAAGGACATGTTTGAGCGTAAGAAGCCAATGTCACCAAGTCACCCCCTTGCCCAGCGTCTGACAGCTGGCTTGTCCGAACTATTAGCCCGCCAGCTTTTACCATACAATCTGGTTGAGTCTGAGGCGTTCAAAAAATTTCGCCGCCACGTCCTCTATCCTCTCATGGTAGGGTTTGAGCATATTCACATGGAGCATGTGTCTCTTCCCTACCCCTGAGCAGGGGCCAATTACATAGGTGGTGTCACATCTCTGTTCCATCACCTGGTATGGGCCTTGCCAGATAGCCTGCAGCTTGTCTGTGCGGACAGGTTTCAAAATCAAAACCTTTTGTCCCACTTGAAAGCTGCGGTCTCTGGCTCCCCTATTGTACCAGCGGCGCTGGAGTTGTTGGGCCGCCTGGAGGTTGGTGTGCACAGCCTGGGTTAATGCCTCCAGTCGGTCCCTAAACTCCAGCACGTAAGATACAACGGGGGTCTCATCTGGGCTATTCTCTCACTCCCAATGAGGTTTAACGGCCCTCGCACCCTTCTCCCAAATAGTAATTCGAAGGGAGAAAAACCTGTCAACTCTTGGGGTACCTCTCTATAGGCGAAAAGCAGGTGGGGTAGGTAGCGCTCCCAGTCTTTATGAGTCTCTCCAAACGTACGGAGCATCTGCTTTAGGGTCCCGTTAAACCTTTCACATAAACCATTGGACTGGGGGTGGTAGGCAGAGTTTACTATCGGCTTAATGCCACATACCCTCCAAAGTTGTTGGGTAACCTCTGCGGTGAACTGGGTGCCCCTATCAGATATTATCTCTTGGGGAAACCCTACCCGGGAAAATATTTTTATTAAATCTTCGGCTACTGTCTCCGCGTGAATGCTGGAGAGGGCGATGGCCTCTGGGTACCGGGTGGCGTAGTCCACCACGGTTAATATATATCTCTTCCCTAAGGGACTGGGCTTGGGTGGAGGCCCTACGATATCAACGGCTACCCTGCTAAAGGGTTCTTCAATAATGGGCAGAGGGCATAATTTAGCTTTGTGGCGGTCACCTCGTTTGTCCACTCGCTGGCACACGTCACAGGAGGTACAATATTGCCGTACATCTTTAGAGATCCCGGGCCAGAAAAAGGCGTGGGTTAATCTGTACCGGGTGCGTGTCATTCCCAGATGCCCAGACAGGGGAATGCCATGAGCTATCCTAAGCAGCTCCTGCCTATACTTTTGGGGTACTACCAACTGTTTGGTTGTCACTGTGACTGACCCCCCTACTCCCCTTTCTGCTATGCCCTTTCTCCCAGGTGTACCGCTCCCCCTCTAACCCGGCCTGATCTGTGTGCACTCTATCCCGGTATACCTGCAATGTATACCAGGTCATATGGGTCAAGGGGGTGTCATGGTCTCTTACCTGAGCCTCGGTGTGAGCTGGTGGGGCCGTGGTGCGTGACTGCTGCCGGGTGGTTACTGGATGGGCCTCCTGATGTGGAGCCTGGGGTACAAAAGAAGAGGTCATCTGACCCAAGTCATTCCCTAGCACAACATCCGCAACATCAGGCCCACCTCTACCATGCCCTCCCCCGCACCCCAATCCAAATGAATTTTAGCAGTGGGTAATCGGTACACTGCTCCTCCTGCCACTCGTACTGCCACTGATCCACCAGTGTGTGCCGAATCAGGAACCAAATGGGGGGCTATCAGGGTTAAAGTAGCTCCTGAATCCCAAAGCCCCTGGACTTCTTTCCCCTCCAAGGTCACTAGCTGGCGATGATGCTGCCGGTTATCTGTGGCTTGCACCGACATCACCTCATGCAAGATTCCCAGGGGTTCTTCGGCTTGAACGCTCAGTATCTCTAGAGCGGCTGGCTCCAGTTGATAATGATGGGCAGCAGCCCTTGGTGCTGGGTTCGGTCGGCCTTGGTTCCATGCTGGTCTGCCCCGGTTCTGGGTGCACTCACGTGCCATATGTCCCCACTGTTTGCAGGTGTGGCATTGTATGTTAGCACGCCCATTCTATCTGGAGGGTGGTGGTAGATTCCCTTGGGATGGACGGAAAGGGGTGGCTGTGTGAGCGGTAGGCGGTAGAGTACTGGGTGGCCCCGTGGGTCGAGGGTAACTCTTGGGTATGGGCCCATGATGCCTCCTCGCATCAAAATGCTGGTCAGCTAATCGGGCTGCTTCCATTAGGGTCAGAGGCTTTCTGTCTCGCACCCATTCTTGTGCCTCTGGGGACAATTGTCGCAACTCTTCCATAGTAGTGGCTTGGCTGGCTTGTATCCACCCTTGTGAGGCTTGATCCAGCTTGTGTGCCCATTCAGCATGCAAATCTTTCTCTGGGTTGCGCGGGCCTCTAAACTTGCGCCGGTATGCCTCTGGAGTAATGGCATATCTCTCAAGTATCGCTCGTTTCACTTTAGCATAATCCTTGCTGTCCTCACTGGGTACAGCGCGATATGCTTCTGCTGCCCGACCGGCCAGCTTGCCTGCCAGTAACGAGTCCCATACTGTCTGTTCCAAATCATGCAAATCACACAGTCTCTCAAAATCCTGTAAGTACCCATCAATCTCATCCTTCTCCTTGCAAAACATTTTAAAGGCATGATATGGAATTTTGGGTTTTACCTGGTTGTAGAGTGAACCAGTAATGGATTCTGCTCGTGACGGTGCATTCTGTGGACTGTGTGCCATCACGTATTCCTGCATATTCGCCATCACCATGGACAGCATGGCCTCTGATATAGGCTGTGGTAAAAATTCCAGCCTGGTCCTCATTTCTCTCTGGTAGAGGGTCTCTTCCATGGCTGGTGGGGGTGTAGCGCTGCGAGCTCTGTCTCCTTCCATCAGCTCGGTAATCAGCACAGCTTTGGATTTGTTGCTGGCTATCTTACCCCTGGCTTCTAGCAGTTCCTTTAATGTCTGCCGCTTTAGTGTAGAATAATCCATATCCATTCATTTCGGTATTCGGTTCTTTTGCTGTATTCCACTTGCCATTCCCTTTTCCTGTTCAGCAGTTTTAAATTGCACGAATTGCGCTTTTCGTCTGTAAGGTTGGATCCTGTTGCTTGCCACCAATTGTAACAGAGTGCAATATTATAATCCACGATCTCCACTGGTATTACAAGTAAATCCACAGTCAGCGCTGAAAAGTAAGGCAGTATCCCAAATCCCCCAATAACCGGACGAAACACAGTCTGGGAGTAAACTGAGGTCTTTATTCACAGCTTCCAGTATTTATGCAAGTCCCCATGCAAGGGGTTTCCCTACTGACATAGCAGGGGTAACACAGTAGGGGACTACATGGGGGACTTAACATTTGGAGCATTTCTCCCATCAGGCACTGCTGCATGAGAGGGACACTCCCACTGAAATACACCGTTAAGTGGATTATCCCTCCGTGCAGCAGAACCGGCAATTCACATGAAAATCCAGAACTTCAATAATATTCCCTTTATTTGCACGAACGGACGTTTGGTAGATAGCTGGGGTCTGAGTACACATTTCGTGAGAGTATCGCTCAGATCCAAGCTAAAATGACCGAACGCCGCACAAAATACACTTTATTATTAAAATGGTTTTAAAATACCAAACACCAATGGGGAACCACAATAGGGAAAGACCGGAGCTCCCGAACGGCCTGGAAGTACAGCGGTGTTCGTGTCGTCGAGTAGCCGTTTTCAGTTCCAGGGACTCGACGACAAAACACCGCTGGGGAGACAAAGGATCCAAGATGGCCGACCGCCGCGTGGTCGGTAGTCGAACGACGGCCACCTAAGAAAGTACTTAACTACTGATTGCAACAATGTTGCAATCTGTTAATTGGTGCCACACGACCCTCAGTGTGTGGGCTTGGGTTCCGTACTTATTTTGTTTCACGAACAGCCGGGAAAGTTGCTGTTCATGAAACCACCATGTAAATGCTAGCGGCTTCGGCTGCTAGCATACGAATGTTATAGGATACAGGCAATCATACGGTTCAATACAGAAAGCATTTTACATTTAAACACAATGTGGCAGCAGTGCTTAGGACAACCTTTAAAGATACAGTTCTATAGTCTGAAGTGGCTAGGTTTGCCACAAATCTACTTAACAGGAAATTCTTATGGGAGTATCCCTCTCGTACAGCAGTGCATGGTGGGAAAATGGTCCTGTATGTTCAGTTCCCTATGTAGTCCCCT